>NC_031770.1:92107860-92258891 GCF_001522545.3 Parus major
CTACATTACCATCATTGGTCAGTGGGGTACACCACCCCTCTGACTTTCTCCTGCAAGGAAAACAAGGAACACAAAACAACACCTGCAAGGTTGTTTTGTGTCCCTGAGGATTGTTTTAATTCTTTCTTATGTCTTTCCCAGACTACTTTCTCAGAAACAGCCTGAGAAGCTGTACGGCCTGTAATACGTACAGGCACTGTCAGAATTTAGCATCCATAGATTCACACCACAGCAGGTGGATGCCTGAGGAGAGGTTGTGACCCTCTGTGAGGCTTGTGCTGGAGCAGGGTCCTGGAAGGGACCTGCAGACCTGTGGAGAGAGAAGGATGTTCTGGAAACAATATGACCCTGTGGGATGAACTCATGTTGAAGAAATTAATGGAGAAATGTCTCCTGTAGGAGGGACACCACCCTGGAGTAGGGGAAGAAGGACTCCCCTCCCTGAGCAGTAGGAGAAACAGTCTGTGATGAACTGACCATAACCCCCATTCCCATCTCTCTTCACTGGTTGCAGGGAGGGGGGGGAGAGGAGCTGGGAAGGAAGGAAGGCTGGGGGGAAGCTGTTTTAAGGTCCTATTTTTCTTCTTATTATCCTCCTCTGATTTTGTTAGTAAAAAATTCAATTAACACATGTGAGTCTGTTTTGCCCATGACATTGAGTATTTGGTGATTGATCTCTCTCTGTCCTTATCTCAGCTCATGAAACCCTCATATATTTTCTCTCCCTTGTTCTCTGACTCCAGAGGCTGGGCAGGAAGCAGCACTCTGTTATGTTCACTGGCCAAACTCTTAACATCTCTAACAATACCCCTAACACCCCTAAGTAATAGCCAATATAGTAAGTAAGATCCCAAAGTAAATAAGGAGATTAGTTAAACACTTCCCTATGAATATTTGCCATATAGCTATCTCTATCTCAGCTGTGTCAGCTAGGCTGAGTGTCTGGTGCTAGCTCTGGAGGGGTCAAATATCTGCCAGCATCTCTGGGGTGTGCATAAGGGTGTGGTATGCATTCACCAGTAAACTTCATAATCTGTGAAATTAAACAGTCATCTCAAAGAAACAATTCATCCCACCTTAATGTGGATGACTAAATGAGTTCAAATAAATGCCTCGAAAGTGGCCATTTCTGTTTACTGACTATAAGGAGGGTGCACACAGTTCAGATGTCACTGTCTGTGTTTCAGAGGTCTGCAGTTAAGTGAGATGAATTTAATCACAGACACATTGCAGTGTTTAAGTCCATGCACTTCAAACACTACTCACACATGCACTTCCAACAGGCTGCACTATAGCAGTGTCTAAATTGTGGTTCCATGCTTACCAGGCTGCAGTAATCTGAGAATCTAAAGAAAAGAACTCTTCTGTCACATACGTTCTCACAGAGTTCACATGACACAAGATAAATGGGAAGCTTTTATGCAGAATACATATTTCTATCAAATATTTGAATTTGTTTAGATTAACTTTTACACAATTCATTATGTAAGCACAATTTTTCTCTGAGGAATTTTATACTACACTGCATGTACCTATTTCTGTAAATCCCCTGCTGCTTGATGGAATTCACATAATTTTCATCAGTAGGATCAAACACAGATGGCATTTCACAAATATCAGATCAAACATATTCTGCAACATATCTGTAATTTCTGTTTGGTAATTTTATTTATGTAAATCAGAAAGTCATAATTTTAGACTGCCAAAAGCTACAAAGAAGTTGTAAAGAAGGGATATTTTAAATGACTTTTATTAAATTTGGTTTCTTTAACTTGTATAAAACAATGTATTAGGGCTTTCTTTTTCTGCAAAAATCACAGAGGCTTATATCATAGATGCTAAACATTATTGGAGATATATATATATAAATATATATTTGAATGCCAAAATGTTTTTAATATTACTCTAGCTTAGCTAGAGGTCTTCAAGTAATTCACTGTCGATGAAAGAATTTTTCTAGGCCAACTTATAAATGTGCAAGGATTTATTTGTTAGAGTAACTCTTTATTGTTCTCCATTCAACAAATATTTTCATTTTTTAAAAAACCCCACCAAACAGAAAAGAGAGAGCATAATTTTACTACCTAAATATTACCTATAAAGATGTGCTACTAATGTTTTTTTAAATGTTTTAAAAGTAAGTGTCATTAATATTTCTTGTACTGTTTTGATGCAGATTCCTAACATCACCATCTTTTCCATTTATTTTAGCCTCTATGCTGTATTCCTGTTTTTTCCGAAACTTCTGTGTAGCTGTTTCTCGATATTGATAAATTTCTTCACACTCTAATTGGCTAAGTGGCTCAACTAAGTGACAAATTTGAAAGGATATGCATTGTAATGACACAACTAGTTTATAAAAGCTGTGCAGTCTCTATATTTCGATCACTTTTTGATCACCTCGGAGCTTTGAATAGCCCATGTGCCCAGAATATTTGTTACTAACATAGAAGTTATCTTCGCTATGTCCCTTTGCTGGAAATAAAAATGTCTTACTATGCTCCTGAAATAGAAGATTAAAAAGTACCTTTTGGCTGAAAATTATCAGTAACCTAAAACCTTTTATATGATTCTTGCTTTATGCATTTTTTTCCTGCTTATTTGACCCTTTTTTCTCTCCTTATAAATAAAAACTAATGTCCCAGAATAAGTATCATATAATTTGGGTTTCACTTATTTCTGCATGGATCTCTTCTAACTCTTGAAAGTCCTCTTTAAATTATAAAAATTCAGTACCTCTGAAACATGGACAAAAGACATGCAGAAGGATAGTTCCTTTCAACTAAGGAAGGTAGAAAGAACAGCATTGATGTCATAAGCATTCCTGTGAAGGTAGAAGCTTTGCTATAACAACCTTTCTCCTTTACCGTGGATGTTTAATTTTCTCAAAGCATTTGGTGAGAGACTATTATTAGCCAGATCATTCATATCCAGGTATTTATTGAGCTCTTTAAAGAGCTTCAAGGATTTTCTGAAGAAGTTCACAGAAGTCATGTTGGCCTTTCCCAAATATAATTCAAAATTTCCCATGTGTCCATTAGTCTTTATAGCTTCTAGTTACTTTGCTGTACACCTCAGGCATTTCTTAAGATTTGTGTCACACTTTCCATTCTCCATTTTCAAACATAAATGGAATTTTAAGTGAGAGTTGCAAAACTGTCTTCAGGCCAAATTAGTAACTACTGTTTTTTCAGGTTTTTCTACAACAACTCCAATATCACGTAGATCCTCAGTTGAGTAGCACCGCAACCTCCCCACTACCTCCCAAAAATATCATAAGCTTGAGAACCTCAATGGTTTCTTTACAATTAACACCTCAGAGAATTAATTTAACAGTCTCTGCAATGGTTCTGTCTCCTCTAAGTGCCCCTGTAGGGTTCAGGAAACTTAATCGCTCGGAAGACTCCAACAAAGTGTTGGCCATGGCTACTCTGACAATTTTCCTGGCAACACTTTCCACTGTGTCTGCTGCCTAGAATTAGAAACCAATCTTTCCTAGAAGGGTTCTTCAGGAGAACCAGGCAGCAGAATTTTGCTACAGGAACTAAAGATATAAGAGGGGAAGGAAAGTATGAAAAAAGATATGGACATAATGAAACATGGTCCAGCAGGGGACCATGAAGATGACTAAGGGACTAGGGCATTGCTCATGAGAGGCTAGAGAGCTGGGACTGTTTACTCTGGAGAAAAGAAAGCCTAGGGGGGTTTATCAATTTGTATAAATACCTGGTGAGAGGAGCCAAATTCCTCTCAGTAGTCCCCACTGATGGGACAAGAGGCAACGGATACAAAATAAAACATGATATTCCACCTGAAAACAAAAAATAACAGAGAGGCCTCTCTTCTTGGAGAATTTCAAAGCATGACTGGACACAATTCTCAACAACCTGCTCTAGGTGACCCTGTTTAATAAAGTAATTTGGACCAGAAGACATCTGAAGGCTCCTTCCAACACAAGCAGTTCTGTGATTCTGAAAAAGTTGGTTTTTTTTAAAAATGTATTAATTTTATTTTTATATTTTCTTACTGGTGCAGACTTTAAATTTTACTGTGTAGCTCTCCTCTTCCTTCAAGTTAATAGAGTGCCTCCGATCTCTTTGGCATGAGTAAGAGAGGTAGTTTAACAGCAGCACAGCATTAAATTCAGGATTCTTCTTGTGCTGAGTTATTTCCCTAGATGGCTGTAAGCTGAAGGAGACCTCCCTGAACATTTGTGACTTTCATAGGCTCTGCTGTAACTAGTTAGTCCGAAATTATTACCACACAGGCACAGTTTTACTAAATAGAAATGGAGATATAAGCTAAGAACAGTGTTGCAACTGTCTGCAGAAAAGACTGTAGTACTGATGAATAAAACACTACTTTTTTCTTATAGAATATCTGAAACACTCATTTACATTTATATCAGTTCTACATTACTGCTTATGGTTTTATTATTCTGGTTACTGTTATTGCAGTTTAATCTTGGACTTTGTTAGTCACTAAAAATAATGCTAGCAAATAGCTTAAATGAATTCTACCTTAGTAAATCTTCAACGGACAGAATAATAAAATATAAAATTATGGGAGTTATGCTATTTTTTTTTTTTTATCAACAACACCTACAGTTCATTAACTTATGTCTAGTAGGTTCTAGTATCAGAGCCAAGTTTCTTCCTGCTACCTTTTATTAAACACTGAAGGAAAAAAAACCCAAAACCTTTCTATGCTTAACACTTTCAGAAGTTTGCATATTCTCACATGTCCGTCAGTTCTTTGACTTCCACAAAGTATACAAGAGAAAGTGCTGTACTGGTGGACAGTAGTGACACTACATTCTGTAGTTATCTCACTCCTCTTTACCCCAAGAATCAGAAGTGTGTCCTTATGGATGACATATCTTAATTTTTCAATCAGTCCTTTAGTCCATAACACTGGTTTTATCTCCTGTTTTAGAGTATTTTAGTATTTTTACATATATATCTAGATAGATAGATAGATAGATAGATATAATCTAGATTTCTCTCTCTCTCTCTCTCTCTCTCTCTCTATATATATATATATATATATATATATATCCATTGCATGGACTTCCCTTAGCTAAAGACAAGCTTACCTAAAATAAAACTGGTAAAATAAGCAAAATTATGCCATTTAAGTGCATTTTAAGAAGACACCTCTCTGCTTTGCATCATGTACTATTTTATTTCTATGTATTTCTGATGTTAGAATTATATTCATATATATGAATAAGTTGGTTTAAAATCTATTTCTTGTCAGTTTTAATGGAAATATTTTTTAAGCCATTCATATGACTTCAGATTAATGTTAAGCTTGTATTTAGCAGAATCAATAACTAGAATGTATTTTAATCTTTCAGTGAAAATAAGTTTTCTACTACTACACCAGACGTAATAAATGCCACTATTATCAAGACCTGGGTTCCGAAGGTAGAGAGCTTTTCCTTCTAGAATGCTATGGAAACATGAATACATTGACAAGTTCACAGCATTCCTTATACAAACACTTTATTATGCACCTTTTTCCAGTTTCAATAATTCACTTAATAATTAATACTTGAGTATTTATTTTAGGATTATTAATATTAGAGTATTTTAACCAATGACGTTTTCTTCAAAGTGGTTGAATTATGTTATTGTAAATTTCACTTACTGAAATAAAAATGAGATATAATAGTTTTTGAAAAGTTAATCATAATACTTCTTGAGATTGCTTTTTATTTTTTTTCTTCTTTCTTAGGATATATTGAAAAGAAGAAGTGTGTTTCTTACTAGAAAATTTGGACAACAATTTATTATTCCTGTACACTCTTCAGGGAAATTATTTTATAAAGTCCTGTACATATGAAACTCTTTGACTCTTCTGTATTCAATGTTTAATTCCATATATAAAAAATTAAAAACATAATGAAAAACAGAAAAAAAAGGGCATTTTGAGTCTACTGGAAAGGACTTAAAGATGTTTACAATATTTACAATATTCAGTCTTGTAGCTTGCCACCATTTGATATTGTCAAAGAAATACAAAAATTAAGTTTTATATTCCTCATCTGATATTCAGAAACAATGCCTTACTGCTGAAAACCACATTTTCAGATGTTTTAACAGGAATATCCTTCAGTACTGTTCTATATTAAAATATGGAAAAAATAAATAATGCATAAATATAAACCCTTTAAGAAGATGGGGTTAATGATTTCTAAAATTTTTTACCCAGTGTCCAAGTTAAGGTCTTGAACCATCAGCAGTGCAATTTACTCTACAATACAGACTATAAAAATTTGCTAAATTAGCTAGAGGAAAATCACTACTAAGCACAGCATTATTTTCTGAAACTGATATAAGATATAAATGCCATATAATTTGTTTTTGAAAAATTTTAACTTTCTCAGGTATCTCTACTGCAATTTTTTTTTAAAACAGGCAGACAATGGATTGTTCTTCTATGACTATGCAGTAATACATGACTTTGAAAATTCTATGTTTTCAGGTATTAGTGGCATAAAGAAAAACATGCCCTTTTTCAGCTGAGACTTGTCTCTCCAGTTAAAAGAAAAGGTGATATGCTGTTAGTGACACATGAAGATTCAGTGTTACCAAGAGGTTTCACTTCAGCTAAGACTGAATTTTGTTTCCCTGGTTTATTACTTGAACTGCTGTTATATTCAAATGATCTGTGGGAATAACTATGGATAATGTAATCATAGTCACTTGCACTTCCACTGCAGTCTAGTTTTTTTCATGTTTCCAAATTTCTTATCTGCATAATATTTCCAAGCACTATAAAATATTTTCAAGTCTGATAAACCCTTGTGGTTAGTTCCCAGCCTGTGGTTTCACATGCATTTCTCTCATCTAGAAAGCTCACTTACATTAGGTTGTTCTCACATCATTCTGGGAACCTTAAGTGCCCACTCATACCTCTACACCATCTTCTCCATTTAGGTAAAATTGTTCATCTCATAGTGAATCAAAGTGGTGAACCAGTTTGAATTGACCACAATCCTTGTTTTCTCACGTAGAATGGGGAAATATGAAGTTTTCTCCTTAGAAAGCTGTCAGAGCCAAAGGTTATTTTTCTTCAGCAAGATTTCATTGCCTAGAATAATCTTTGTGTTCATGCTATCAGCTTCAACCTCTTCTTTATGCTTGTAACACATAGATGAGATATGGGATGTTCCTTAAAACAAAGGGAGTCAGAAGGAAAATTCTGGTTATGCTCAAAAGGGAAATATCCCTAGTATTCACCTGAGCATGAACTCAAGTAATATTTGATTTTAATTTCTATATAGAAGATGCTTAATTTCATATTTAAAATCTTATATTTGTATTTTATGTCAAATTTGATCCAGTGTGCACTGGATAAAAATTAGTACTACAAAAGAATGATTATTAATTTTTAAGCTTTACTCAAATAATTATAAATTAAACATATTTTCTTTCTGCTTAAATAACAACAACTATTTTTTTCTTAGTCTTTTTATGCCTCTTTTTATACAACAGAATCAAGCACACATTCCTAATG
Organism: Parus major; assembly: GCF_001522545.3. Taxonomy (NCBI): domain Eukaryota; kingdom Metazoa; phylum Chordata; class Aves; order Passeriformes; family Paridae; genus Parus; species Parus major. Next base: position 92,115,385 of record NC_031770.1, read on the forward strand.
CATAAAAAATAAAAATATATTCAATTTCCCATGTTTTTTCTTAATTAAATAAAAACTAAATTCCTTCTCCAAACATTTCAAAAGCTTAATCTGCCTCATTTAGGCAATAAGCTTTATTGAAGGCACTGTACTGAGAATTTCACTTTCACTGAGACCGGGATTTTAGACATATGGTGCTATTCTAAGAACTCTGTTACTAAATAACAAAATGTGGTTGAATGAGGAAAGAACCCAGATAGATTCAGGGCCAGGTAATGGAGAAAATCAAAGGCATGGAATTTTTCATTCAAACATTATTACCGCAAAGGGTACTGGTCTTTTTTGGAAACTAGAAAAAGGGATATATTTTGTGGAAATGTGATAGAAAGTATATTTATGATATGCTAGTGAAAATATGAAAGATATGGCAGAAGTGTATTGAATCACAAGTGAAATGAAGAGAGTGGTTCAGGACTGTTTGCTCATTCTTTTCATATGAGACCTATCAGGCCTCAGACAAAGATAGTGTGTGAACTGATAGATGCAAGTTACCAAGGCGACAACAACCCATAGCAAAAGAAGAAGAAAATTATTCCATCACCTTCCTGGCTGGAAGATTTCCAATAGAAGTGGGGACATATTGCTAAGCTTATTCCATCTTAGCAGAGTCAAAAAGCACTCCGGCAATTCCCAGTCTGATCTCACATCTTAATGTGCCTGGCAATGCTTCACAATGCTGTGCTTTCTGTAACCTAGGAGCTTTTTATCTCTCTTCCTCTCAGTGTGAAGAATGCCTTTTAAGTCTTTGACAGCATTCTGTTATCTTCTACAGAAATTCCACTTCTCCAGAAAGACAGAGGACAATCAGAAGTAAATATGAGATGTTGCCCACATGGATATTCTTAGCCTTCCCAGTTGCAAGGTCACTTTGAGTGAATCTATCATACTCCTCTCCAAACTGTCTATTTTTAACTCTTTCCTCCCTATTGTTAGTATGAATCAAGATCCAAAAGAGTCAAAGAGAGATCTTGACTCTGTCAAGTGACTGTGGAGTTCCTTAACTGAAGGTTTAGTGGATGGCAAAAAAGTCACATGGGATACAGTGGAACAAGATGAGGGAAGCAGAAATCTTCTACATACTGCTTGTGAAATATGAAATACTTAACATCAGTAAGTGCCTCCTGTTGGCAACTTTTGGTGGCAAGATACATTCAAAATATACATTTTTTTCCTGATATATATTGATCATATTGAATTTTTTTTAACTTCTAGAGTAAGATATTTCATTATAAAAAGTTCTTCAGACACAATCAAACTCCCACCTCTTAACATTCAGAATTTTCTTTAAATCATGTAACCTTTTTTTTTCATATACATCATACCAAGTCCTCCTTAACTGGAATTTGGAGTTATTGTTTAAAATACGTCTGATCATATTTGCAATGAAATGTTAAGTTTTGAAATCATTGCTGTTATATACTGGCCCATCATCTCATATTTGTCCCTGGAAACCACTCTTCCTCCTCCCATACCAAGTGCACAGCCACTCTCACTGTTCTTGTTTTCAACACGATCAACAAGTTAAAGAGTTTTAGTCTTATTTTTTACATCCTCTTGAGCTGCTTCAAGTGGTAGCAGTGGTCAACTGTTAGAAAAATAGAAATTATTTGGACAATTTCTGAGTGTTCTCATTGACTTATACCATGACTCTCACCTGAGCCTGTGTCATCTCACTAGCTTTCCTTGGATATGGACAAACACTGTATGTCTTCATAACTTTTGAAGAAAAATTACTTGTCAATTTATCCTCTTACATTTCATGCCTGCATAAGAATCTTTCACTTTAAACATTTACTTCATTTTTCAAGAAGTTTTAAAGAGCAGAAACTGTAGTTTTGGTATTGTTACTGTTATTTTTTGATACCTGATAATGACTCCCCCAGGGACACACTATTGTGAATGTTTTCCTTTAGCACACTACTATCATATAAAAAGCTTACATCCTGCCTGTACATTATTACAGTATGGTGCTTATTGAAGCTGCTTTAGTGTTTCAGATCCAAGACAGATTTTGTGACCGGGAGTTATTAGATTTTCTCTCATTTATAAAACAAAGCAGTGAAATTTTAGATGCAAACAGCAAGTAGTCTATTACTGATATTTACAGCAAGCAGTAACAATGTGAGAGAAGGTACTGCATCACCTAAGGCATGGTTACAATCCATGCTCTTCATCATTTGTACAATACTTGTATACAAAAGTGTACTGTTCTAAATCATGCTATGCTTTCAATCTTGTGGTCTGGAGGGTCACACTGAAAAAGGCTTGTCAGATCTACAGAATGAGTATTTTAGTATTCATCACCTGAATAGCTTAGGCTACCAGAATACTAATACATTCTCTTCTAGGCCAAATTTGGTAGGCACTCATAGACAATGTGACAAACATGAAAAGAGAAATCAGAACTGACAGTAATGAACACCACAGCAAACAGCTGCAGCTGCTAAACAGTGAACAGCCAAATATAACAAATCTATGTTCCATATGCCACAAAATTCTTTCAAGAAAATTTGGGAGCTTAGTATTGTCCCACTGAATCCGGTTCCAAAGAAGTCAAACCTTAATGATAAATTGCTTAATTGCTCTCACTGGGAATACATGGCAGTGGTCAGATTTGCTAGAGATGACACCTTTTAGAAATGAAGCAAAAAAAATCAGGATTTCCACAGCACTGAGTGATTGCAGACTGTGTGGTGCTAATTTAGGAGTATGTTTGTTGATGGATGAGCCTTGTCTGAGTATTAGCAGCCACATCAAGGGCCTGAAAGAGAAAATAAGCAAGTGAAATCTTGCCCTAGGCATTTACAATGCCAGAAAAACTGATTTGCTAAGTTGGGCTGGAATCATGGAATATTGTCCTGAAATAATAGAATCATCAAGGTTGGAAGAGAGCTTTAAGATCATCATCCAACCATCAAGACCACCACTATAACCCCCAAAAAACTGAACCAAACCCCAGTGCCAGATCTAGATGCTTCCTAAATACCTCCAAGGATGGTTAAACCACAGCCATCCTGGGCAACCTATTCCAATGCCTGAACACCCTAAAAGTGAAATTTTTTAATCTAATATCTAATTTGAATCTCCCCCAGCTCAGATTAAGGCCCTTTCCTCTGGTCCTTTCACTGCAGGCACCTTAGAAGAGACCAACCCCCACCTCACTACAGCATTCTTTCAGATGACTGAAGATAGCACCTGAAATCCCCACTGAACATCCTTTTCTCCAGGCTAAACAGCCACAGATCCCTCAGCCATTCCTTGGCAAGAAATGTTTTCTAGACCCTTCATGAGCTTTGTTTTCCTTCTCTAGACATGCTCTAGGAACTCACTATTCTTTTTTAAGTGAGAGCCCCAAAACTGAACATAGCACTAGAGAGTTTGCCCCACCAACTCAGAGTACAGGAAGAAAACTAGTTTAAAAAATTTCTTAGAAAACTCATTTGTTTCTGCAAATGAGCCATAGTTCTCTTTGGTCAGAGAGAAAGACTGGAATTTGCCTGAACATTATGACAGTTGTACATTTTATTTACACAATAGACAACACATATCACTGTAAATTATATTGTTTTTGGTAACTACCAGAAATGAATTCAACATTCCTCTTAATGAAATTGGTTCACCAATTAATTAAGTCATGTTTGTTTGAATTTTGCAATCATTTTAGATCAGTTCTAATGCCTAAATATGTTTGACTCTGTCAGACCAAATCCCTGCTGAAAACTGATCCTAAACTATATTCTATTTTCATTGCTGTGGCTATAGTAGTCAGTGAAACAGAACAGGACATACCTCTGAGTGCTGACCTGTAACTGTTTGTACTGTCAGATTCTTAGCACTTGGGGTTTTTTGGGATTGGGCCAGCTAATTTTCCAAGCACAGCACAAGACAAAACATGTGCCAGGGACCAACTGTAATTGTGTCTGTGGATGCAGACTCAGTGTTCTGCACAATGAGAGTGTCCAGCTGTGGGCACACAAGCCATGCCATGCCATGCCAGGTCATCTCAAGGCAAGAGAGAGCCCCTTGAATATTTTATTTTAACAAAGATATAGTGTGCATGAACTGTTTTTACCACCATCAGGAGGAAAACACAGCCTGGGTAGCTTATTAATGTTGAATATAATGTCAACTCAGTTTTGAAGGTAATTTTTCTTTTTCTTTCAGTCCTGAACTAACCAGCATCTCTGAATTAGAAGTAAAAGTATTGGCTTTTCCATGTACCTGCATCTCAGTGTTACTTGTGACTCTCCTTTTGCACTTTGACTTTTCTCCCAGTGTCTCCATCAGTATTGCCTCCCTAATCCTCTACTCCCTCATCTGTACACTGTTGGAACATTAAGTTCTACAGCAAGACAGCAGAATTTTTCAGGAACTTGTTGCTTCATACCATACCTGGCTATTCAGTACAATCATGACAAGAATTAACACACCAGAAAAGCCTTTTTTTGATTGTGTCTGTGTGGGCTTGCCATTATTGTACATACTAAGTGAAAATATTTTGATTTGTTAAATATAGGCCTGTGCCATATACCTGTGCTATATACCTGTGCCATTGTATTAGATACCATTGTAACTGATGGACAAAAGGAAAATGAAAATAATGAATTTCTCTTACAGTTCTGAGATATAAATGATGTCATGGACCATGGTGTCCCATGGCAGATTTTATAAGTCTGTTTCCTGACTTATGGTTAAGGTTGGGGACTTATGGACTTAAGGTTAGGGGCTAACCTTAAATACAGGGCCTGTCTTCCTCGACAGACCTATGAAAAAACAACAGTACTTTTACAAACCCATCATTCCCCAGTACACAGACTTAGCAAGCAATGGCCCAAGAGTCATGGAATACAAGATTGTGTTTATGGTATCATCATCAGAAGTCAGCTCTAGTGGAGTCCTCTTCCTTACTGGTGCTATTTTCAGACATGATTGCCTAGCCATATGTGAACTGGCTCACCATGGTATTAACAAGCAATCCAGAAATTTGAAAATTCAATATTAAATTATCAAAATTGAAAAATTACCTTTCAATCATCTTAGAAGGTTAAAGGCAGTTGGAGATTAGTGTGTCCAGCTGTTTGAAAATAAAAAAAAAAACAGTAAATACTGTTTTCTTTTGAAAATCTAGCTCTTCATAAATAATAAAGAAGCCAAAATTCAGATTTTTTTGTCCCCATCTGTATTTTTATATATTTACAGAAAAGAGGTATTTTTTTACCATGCTGTCTGCAAAGTTCTCTGTGTTCTTACAAGATCAGGCAAACTTATTCCCTAGTTACAGCAAAGTGAAATTTTTTAAGTTACACTGAGCTCTAGAAGACATTGAATCTAGGGTGATGGTACTCTAGCTCTATTATCCCGTCATGTTTCATTCAGTAAGAAAATATTCATGTCACATTTCCTTTGAGCTATTTTTGTACACATTTCTTCTTCACTAACCTTTCATATTCTTGAGAAAGATTAAAAAAACCCAACTATATTTAATCTTACTGTATTCCTTCCTCACCATTTGAACGTGATCTCTGAGATCTCAAATATTTTAGTATTTAGGTGCCAGTCTTGCTTATTCTGTGCTCACTTGTTGCATTATTTTCAGCACCACAATTATGTTCATTCTTAAATTTAAAAACCTATTTAAATTAGCTTGTCATCCCTTCTCTTTTTGCATGTGCTACATGAATGACCATTTTTCATACTGAGCATGACAATATCTAAATCCAAATGCCTATATGTTTGGTGCTCATACTGATAGTCAAATTAAATTCAGGAAATTTATCTTCTCAGTGTGAAACAAGATCCATCTCTATAGTATTTAAATATTATTTGCGATAAAAGCTTATTTCAACTTGCTTTTCTGATAATATAGGAACAACTTTAAATGTATGTACTCAAGGTCATTTATATATATATAAATAAAGATATATAAGTATATATATAAATATTTAGTGCTTTTAAAAGATTTTATGTCCATGTGAGAGAAGAAAAAATGAAAGACAATGATCAAAAATGCCAAACTAGCTTATATGACAATTTATATATTACAAAAAATTAAAAAAAAAACAATTTAAAAAACTCAAAACAAATAATGAACCATTGACTGGAGGGCTCCACTGGAATTTGGGAAGCTCAGGCATCACTCCTAGTTCTATCAGTGATCATGTGATCTTCAATGGCCCAGTGAATACCAATCCTGAAAGCTTGAAAAGTTTACCTTAACCTTTATGTATTGCTGCATTCCTATCTTCAAAATAAAAATAACTATATACACAAAATAATGTCGACACTTTGTATTTACATGTGAAACATATTAATCTCTTCATAGTTAGATGTTATTCCTTTGTTATTCTCCTCAGGTATGTGAAAAGTGAAATGTTCTTTTTGGCTGCATGCATCAGAACCAGATCCACCAGCTTGAAGTTAAAGGAGAATTGCCAGGCTTGTGGAATCTCTGTCCATTCTAAAACAGTTTAATCTTTATATGAATGGCGTTTTTGTCTCCTGAACTGTCCTAGAAGTAAACTTTAATTATCTCTTTCTCCACTGAATGTCTTAAGTTTCTAGAGCCATGCCTTAATTGGTGGCCTAACCAATCCTGGTGTCTTTGTGTACAAGGGCACAGGCACAGCCAGGAGGGTCTGTCTGTGCTTCCACTCGTGCCTGTTGAGGGCACTAAGGAACTGTGGTGTCCCTTCTCAACCTCTCTGGGACCTCCTTCCTTCCCTGTGGGCTCTGGAGCCCCATTTCATCTTGGCCTTCATCCCTTGGTGGTGTGAGTGTGTGTGTGTGTGTGTGTGTGTGTGTGTGTATGTGTGTGTGTGTGCTGGTACCATCCCCTGCTGTTCCTGGCTGGACATGATGCAGGGAAAAATATCTAAATCCCTTTTTTATACTGCATTTTCCTACTTAAAATTTTGTATATTTCTTTTCCAAATTTATTGAGATTTTTTGGGTTAGTGCAGTGATTTTTCTTGCTATGATACATGCATAATTTATAACCAAGGCAGTGGGTCAGAACATGTAGAAGCAGAAAAGCTGGCATATTTAGGTGAATTAATAAATTGAAAGCAATGGGAACATATCTTGCTGTTGTTTTTTTCAATAATTTTGCTTATGTTGTCACAAACCAGGCATGTAAGTGAAAATGCTGTGTGAGATGCTGATGGATCAGTGTCGTAAGGAGTATATATCCTTTCTTTTCAAACTCATGTATTTTCCCTCCTCTTTGCTACTTTTAATGGGCAAGATGATAAGAAGTTTAATAGGAATGGATGGTGAATCACTGAAGGTGGATTACATCTATTGGTGGATCTATCGTATAGATACAACAAAACAAATGCTGGTTTTAGCACAGTAAAAGAGAATAATAAACATATTGAATATACTGTATGAGGTCTACAGTGTATATAAATCACTTTCTGATGTGAATTTTTGTCATATTACCATCTTAAAAACTAGCTTGTCTGGTGAAATGAAAATGGTCATTTAAAAGATAAAGGAAGTACAAAATAGGGAAAAATTACCTAAGGCATTATATCTTCAGCTTTCAAGTTTAAAGCAGAAGGAAAACAAAACTGCAGATTTTGACCCAGCTGTGATAAATTATAAAGTGGGACGGTTTCTTATGTCAAAGTTATAAGAAGGCTGTACAGATAATAGATATAGTGTCCATGCAGATTAATTTGAATGTAAATTTAATTTCATAGACAATTGAGAAGTGAAATGTTCCTAAACTATATCCCTCATCTGTCAAAGAAGACAGTTTTAACGAGTCACCTTTACAGATTTAAAATGCCATATAAAGATCAGTGGATATATTTCCTCTTTCTATTCCTCTTTCTAACATTCCTCACTCTATTATCCAAAAAAAAAATAAAATAAAAAATAGTGCTTTTCTGGGGTTATCTTAAAAAAAAATAAATTATCAATATCATAAGCTATAAAAATTTATTTTCCTGTTTGCTTTACTGAATGAGTGTTTTTTTTGCCTTTGGAAAAGCTTTTGCCTTCCCAACTGGAAAGATTTTCCATAATAAAAAAAAGAGAGAGACAATTTCTGGTTAGGTATCAGAATAAAACAATTATCTGTTAATGCTTCAAACCTAAATAAGTAAAAATATGCTCCTGGAAGAAATCCATCAGTCCAAGGCAAAAAGAATATGTCATTGAAAAGCAGCAAGAGTATCAACAGAAAAAAAAAAATAATTCAAGTGCCAAAGAATGCTGAAGATCAACACCAAGTTATAAATAGAAGAATTCTGAAATAGCATTTTATACCTGGTATCCTAAGGGTTAAATCTCTTTATGAAGTTGTCCTGGTTACAGAGATTTAGCTCTATGTGAATGCTATTCTACTCCCCTCTCTGTAATGATAAACTCTTAATTCCCAGTAGCTGCCCACTTTGAACATAACCCCTCAGGCTATGAGCTGGCTGTTAAACCAGAGGAGCCAAACCCCACAGGGTGAGGTACTCCTTCTTTACCTTCACCATGAGGGGTCATCTCTGCTAGTGGGCCATCGTGAACTGAGTGAATAGGCAGCTCCAGTGACCATCAAGGACTCCAAAAATATCCTGTGTATCAGAGGACATTCCATCCTGAAACTCCCGGCCCTGCAGGAGGTACCACCTGAATCTGAGGATTATAATCCTGAGGTTTGTGGACCTGGGACACTGCCACTGCTGGACAGACCCAGAGGAGGACCAGCCTTCCTGTTTTAGACCCGGCTGCAACCATCACTTTAACAGAGCTGCAACAACCATACAATTGGATGGACTGTGACCCCCACTGTGACCAGCAGCAGCCAGGTCATATTCTGACTTTGTGGATGCAAGCCAGTTTTTCTGTACCACTGCATTTATTGTAATATTTCCATTAAATTGTAACTGTGGCCTGGAATCTCTTTCAAAATGTTTGTGTAGCTTTAATTCCTCCCAACTTTTTATACATGCTAGGGAGTTTCTGACATTTATAGTTTAGGAAAGCAGAAGCTGTCTCCCTTTTTTTTTCCCTTGTGCAAGAAAATTTATTCTACACAGGATAAAGTAGGCAAAATTATTTCTTTCTAAAGAAGCAAGAAAAACAAATAATGTGGCCAGTAGGGCTAGGGAAGTGATCATCCCCTGTACTCAGCAGAGGTGAGGTCACAACTAAAATGTTTGCATTCAGTTCTGTGTCTTTCACTGTAAAAAAGACATTGACATAGTGAAGTGACTCCAGAGAAGGGCAATGGAGATGGTGAATGGGCTGGAGTACAAGTCTTATGAGCAACAGCTGAGGCAGCAGAGGTTGTTTAGTCTGGAGAAAAAACTCGGGCAAATCCTTATTGCTGCTGCATCTACATGAAAAGAGGTAGGGAACCAGCAAAAGGACAAGAGGACATAGTGTCAAGTTGTGCCAAAGGAGGTTCAGGTCAAATATCAGGAAGAATTTCTTCACTGAAAAGCTGTTTAAGCTTTGGAACAGGCTGTCCAGAGTGGTGGAGTCACCATCCCAAAAGTATTCAAGAAATGACTGGATATGACACTTACTGCTATGGTTTAATTTATGTGATGGTGTTTCATCAAAAACTGGACTTGATGATCTCAGAGGCCTTTTCCAACCCTACTGATCTGATCCTATGAGTCTATAAAAAATAAAATATTTAGAAAGCTCAGAACTTCAGAATCACACTAGATAAAGGAACAAAAGGTTGCTTAAGTTTTGTTTTACTTTGTTTTGTTTCAAAAATGCACCTTCTCACATACTGGAACAGATGATTCAGTGTTCAGATACAAAAGTAGTAAAAGGAAACATGATACACACATGATCTTTCAGTCAACTGAGCCTGTGTCACTTCTTCAAATTGCCTTGTGCATTCACTGCAACATGCCATCCCTATTTCATTCTGTCTGGATGCTGTTCCAGGCACATAGCCCCCTTTAAACCTCAGCCTTAGCTAATCACTGAAGACATCAAGCAGCTGCACACTCAATGCCAACTGAAACAGAGCCATAGAGTCAAGTGCCATTAGTGAACATCTGGCACTAAAATAAAAATTATTTCAGTATCTCTGCTGGTGAAGATGTAGACACATCAAAGTTTTTCTCCCTTCATACTACGCTGTCACAGCAACTCTTCTCCAGGAACTCTATCCGCCAAACAAAATATTTTGTTTCTCACAGCTATCTATTGCCAAGTATGAGATATTGTTAACAATTCCCTTTTCTTTATTGAGAGTACAATATTATTCCTCCCTATTAGACTGCTTTTTATTTATTCCTTTAGTCCTTCTGATTTTTAGAGAGGGAGCTGAGGGTGGAGAGAAAGGAGGAAAAGAAGAATATTTTTTCCTGATTGCTTTTTCTTTAATTTAGATGGTTTTCTTGATCACTACACACGAGGTTTGTTACTTTGAGTATCAGCCTTCAGCATCATACTGTTAGGCAACACATTCATTTGTGTTCCAATCTTTTCAGGTTTCCATAGCAACTGGTGCTTAGTGCAGACCCCTTGATTAAACAAAGCCACTGTAGCTCTGAAAAACTGACAGATCTGGGTTCTGTTAACATATTTATACATATATGTACACATGTATTAAAATCTGTATATATAAATATAACATCATGTTAATATGACAGCTTATTATACATATACATATTCATATTCATATTCATATTCATATACACATACACATACACATACACATACATATACACATACATATACATATACAGATACAGATACAGATACAGATACAGATACAGATACAGATACAGATACATATACATTACATAGTATTATAAAAATATTAACTGCATGCAGAACATTGTGTGCTATATATACACACCATATATTAGGATTAAAATTAAAGAATAAAAGTACAAAGTATACAAAAATATTCATTATAAAGACCTTTCCAGCACAAAAATGAAGATACAAGTTCAAGAGAAGTTCAATCATTTTCTCTGGGAAGTTCAATAGCTGCACTGTCACTTGTTACTGAGTCTGCTGTTACTCATAATACTAACTGACAAAAGAGTTCCAGCTATCTAATATAACCACACACAACTGTAAGAAAGCAACTGTGAACTTTATCCAACTAATTTATAGCATACATGAAGTAAATTGGCAAGTGTCTGTTCAATTATTTGTGCTGCCACCAGGATACCTGTTGTATCAGATTCCATTGTTGATTAAACAGAACTGTTGATTAAAGGGATTGTGCCTTAAAACACAGCTGTTGTAAGAGGGGCATTGAGATCAAAATACTTTCTTTATCTGGTCAACAGAAAATACTAAAATAGTGTTTCAACCCTTAATGAACTCACTTATGCAATATTTTGTGTAGTTAAGTTTTCACCCTGCAAAATGGAGAGACAAAATAAATATAGGATCTAAGAATGTCAGAAATGTCAGAAATGGTGCAGATGTTATCAGCCTAGACTGGTAAAGATGTGAGGGGAAAAATGGCAGTTGTCTATAAAATCTATGGGTCCAGCAGTGAAATGAGTGGAAAGCAAATTTAAAGCCAGGTAATAAGTTCTCTGCCATATGGCTTCTGACACAGGCCAGGATGCCATTGGCCTTCCTGGCTATGGGCACACACTGGCTCATGTTCGGTGCTATTGACCAGTACCACCAGCTCCTTTTCTCCTGGGAGGATTTCCAGCCACTCTTCCCCCAGTCCATAGCTCTGCATGGGGTTGTTGTGATCCAAGTGCAGGACCTGGCCTTGTTCAACTTCATTCTGTTGTCCTCAGGCCATCAATTCAGCCTGTCGAGACACCTCTGTAGTGCCTTTCTACCCTCCAGCAGATCAACACTCATGTCTGATTTGGGGTCACCTGCAAATTGACCTGTGATGACCACTTAATCACAGGTCATTGAAAATTATATTAAACAGGACTGACCCAAATACTCTTGGGGAACAATGACTGGCAGCCAGCTGGATTTAACTCCATTCACCAATACTCTGTGGTCTGACAAACCAGCCAGATTTTACCCAGAAAGGAAGAGGTCCATCCAAGGCCTAAGCAGCCTGTTTCTCCTGTGAGAAAAGGTGTCAAAGATAGTACAAATGTCTGGATAGAAAACATTCACTAATAGCATGATCTGGTGCAAACTCTGGTTCTACCAAACCAGAGGAAGGTGTGCTCTGTTTGTATTCTATTCTTATGTTCTTTCCTACATTTTAATTATTTACTGAAGTACATGTTGAGACATACTTGTTAACTGACATACCTATTAAGCTGGATAGAGGTTTAATTTGAAGCAGTAAGGACATTTTTATGTTTTTGAGTAACTAAGCTCATGCTCACCCATATTCAACTTGTCATTGACCAGGATCCCCAGGTCACTTTCTGTGGCACTGCTTTCCAGCATCTCATTCTCCAGTCTGTCCATGCATCCAGGGTTGTCCCATCCCAGGTGCAGAAACCAGCACTTTCCCTTGTTGAACTTCACATGTTGGTGATTTCGCAGTCCTCTAAATTCTTGTGGTCTCTCTGCAGGGCTTCTGTGCTTTAAGGGAATCAACAGCTCCTCCCAGTTTTGTATCATCTATGAACTTGCTCAATATCCCTTCCAGTCCTGTGTCCATGAAATTAATGATGATGTGGGAGAGAACTGGGCTAAGGATGGAGCCCTGTGGGACCCCACTAGGGACAGGTCACCAGTCTGATGTCACCCCAGTCAGGCACTATAACCTTTTGCACCTGACCCGTGAGCCAGTTGCTCACCCATCACATGATGTGTGTATCCAGCTGAGCGTGGGATGTTTTGTCCAGGAGGATAATAAGTGAGACAATATTGGAAGATTTCCTGAAATCCAGAAACATCATATCAAGTGGCTTCCCTTGATCCAAGAGGTGGGTTACCTTGTTTTAAAAAGAAACCAGGTTTGATAAGCAGGACTTTCCTCTCATGAAGCTGTGCTGGCTGTGACCACTGACTGCATTGTCTTTCAGGTGTTTTTCATTATTCCCCAGAATAACTTTCTCCACAACTTTACCAGGCACTGAAATGAGAATGAGAGGCCTTTATTTTCCAGGGTCCTTCTTCTTACCCCTCTTGAAAATAACAACACTCTTTGCCAGCTTCCAGTCAGCTGGATTTTCAAGACACATCAAAAATCATTAAGAGAGGTTTTGCAATCATGTCAGACAGCTCTTTGAGGATTCTTGGATGCATCCAATCGGGCCTAATAGACCTGTAGGGATCCAGTGAAGCACCAGATCCTGCATAATTTCAGGGTTGACTGGGAGTTGATCATATTTAATTACATATCTTCTGCTTAATGCTTTTTTCTGTTGAGCAAATTCAACAAAATCAAATAGGAGAAATATCAAATATAATCAGAGTCAACACATTAACCATCAGCTAAGTGAATAGAAAACAGATGTTCTGAAGCATTCTGCCATGGTATTCAATGTATTAGTAATGGAAATTGCCCTAACATATTGTAATATTTCTCATATTTGCTAATATCAGCCAATTATAAAATAGAAAACTGTGCTTTTTGTCAGTCACATTGATCTTTCAGATTGGTTTAATACATACAAGGAATTTAACCAGGATTTGTTGAGCTGGATAAAAAAGCTGACAGTGAACATGTAATGTCATAAATGGCTTAACAGATCATATTTCCCATTTTTGTTTTTTATGGGAAACCATTGAATCAGAATTCAAGCAATTTCACACTTGAAAGAAGATGTTTTTATTTACAACACTAAACTAAACAAAGTAACAGATACACCATTTCCGAGAAGTTCATAGTAAAATCAGAACCTATCAGATTATAATACAAGTAGTATAATCAGAACTGAAATATACTGAACCTGCTTAAGATTAATTTTTGCATACTTATTCTTCCATTTTGGAGAGCAATGTACTGCCTGCATCTTTTATTTGTTAAATATCTAACTGTATTTTGAAAACTATGACCAGGTAGTCAATCACAACTGTTTCATCCAACTTACAACTTCAATGGCAATGGATTCCATTAGAAAACTGAAAGATGAGTGTCTTTGAGTATCTTTTCCTGACATGTTGGAAAACTTTCTGGAAAAAAGAAATAGAATAAATGAGGAAAAGAAGAGAATAAAAATTGGAAGTTTGTATTAAAAAATAAATAAATCTATTTTTGGAACTAATAGAAATTAACAAACTTCAAGAACTGTTAATGAGATTTGTTGTTATGGAATCTAACGATCCTGTCGTGGTTTAAGCCCAGCTGAAAATTAAGCGCTATGCAGCTGCTTCCTCAACCTTCCTTTCCTTTCCCCCCACCTCAAGGGAATGGAGAAGTGAATCAAAGAAAAACTTGTATAAAAGATAAGAACAGTTTAATAATTGAAAATAAAGTAAAACATAGTAAAAATGGTAAATGGTAAAAAAGTAATGATAATAAAAAGGGAAAAACAAGTGATGTACAATGAAATTGCTCATCAGCCACAGACCCATGCCAGATCCTGCTTCCCAAACCCAGATTGGCTGTGCTTCCAGGGAACTCCCCCGCAGTTTATATATATTTTGCATGTCATTCTGTGGTGTGGAATGTCTCTTTGGCCAGTTCAGGTGACCTGTTCCAGATATACTCTCTCCCAGTTACTTTTGTGTACCTGCCCACCGGCAGAGCATGAAACAAACAAAAAAAAGATAAACACAACTCAGCAAAAACCCAATACATCAGTGTGTTATCAACACCATTCTTATTCCAAATCCAAAGCACAGCACTGTACAGCCATTGAGAAGAAATTAACTCTATTCCAGTTGAAACCGGGACAAATTTTGCCAGTTCTCTAACTTTGGAAGTTGTACTTCAAATTGAAGAAACCCCTGAAACAAGCTAAGTTTGTATATCAAGTATCTGGGTTGTTCAGTTTTTTTGAGTTAAATTGAATTTCCAATAAGCTGTATTAAAACATAGATTCTAAAATCAAAACACAGGTCTCCAAAACTGCCCTTTTTTAAATGTAAAATGACCTAATTTCTGTAGTCCTCTTAACTTTTATCATTAAAATTTCCCAGGAATCTGAAAGTTTACATGTGTTTGTACCTGCAGCACTTCAGGCTATGACATAATGATAGATGGGACTGCAACAGCAAAACAACCTCACTGAGTCCTGTTCACCTACCTCCTAAAAGGGTTAGTCACTTGTTTCTGCTCAGTCTGTTACACACATATATATATATAGAAATATGACCAGTTTCTTGAGTTTATTTTCAGTGTGGCTTTAGTACCCTGTTGACACAGCTGGGAAAATGGTATGCTGCTTTACAGATGTGAATGCCTGTCCATGATCAGGCAGTTTTGCTGTTGAATTCTCAAAAATATTTCCAGATTTTTTCAGCCTGTAAAATCTGTGGATCCGTACATTTTACAGGCTCAACAATTCAGCAGAAGTTCATGACTAAATCTGTATGGATTGACTCTGTCACTCCTGATCTGAGCAGCTAGGAGGAGAAATGGACTGCATAATGGATTCTCTTCCCATGCCAAAAACTGGATATGTATTTTTCACAAAGCCTTATTCACACAAAATTTATAATCAAGCTGTGGAACAAATATTGGACAATCTTGTCCCCATCTTTTAGAGGATTACTGTAGATACTAGGCACTGTCATGTCCACCTTTGTTCTCCTCTGGCCAAATTAGTTTTCAGCTCTTTTATATAAAGTAGAAAAATTTCAGTCAGAATCTATGCCCTTTTCATTATATGTAACTTAAAGGTGAAAAAACTTTCAGGAAAATGAGATTGAACTGTGTTTTTTTAGTCCCACCATGAGGTAGGATTATCAGCACATCTTTTACATCACAGATAAGTCTTCTATCTACTAATTCATTGTTTAAAATTTCTTTGTAAAAAATCACTGTAAATTTTGTAAAAAAATCTTTAATCTTTAAAATCTTTAAAAAGAATCTTTGCAAATAAAATCTTTGCAAATAAAAGTTTAAAGATAACTTAGCATAGCTATACAAAACAGACCTTGAGTGCCCACTTTGAATCACAGTGTCTCCTAAAATCATGATTGATTAAATGAATACTCAAGAGGCAAGTTGTACACCTTTACCTGTGCAGGCTCCCAGCACTGCAAACAGTTCTGAAGCAGCCAATTTCTCCCATGCACTTTAGGCATTCAATTAAGGCACTAACTTCAGGGTGTCTGCCTTCATGACCACCATTCTTTATTTTTGGTTGTATGCATAAAACACTGAGGATTTGAGCAAATGTATAGCTAAGTATCTTCTTAGGATATTTGGAAGCATCTAGTTATACACTACCCTAAAATTTCTAGTAGCTATAGAAATATCTGTTGTCTCTTTTACAAAGCTCTTATTTTCATTCTCCTACTTCCTGTAAAAATGCTTGATTCTTCAAAATTTTGTAAGAAATATAATTAAAGAGAGCAAAATAAGAAAACACCCTTGCAATTATCTATTGCAGCTGATTTCTAGTTCTCAACTTTTTCTTCGCACTAGAAGCATTTTTGGAAATTAATTACATAGCAAAGTAATCTTCCACAAAGCTATGAGCCCAAGCTTTCTGTAAGCATTTTCTGCTAGCTATTACTTTGCACATCTATTCCCGGTAGTGTAAATCCTGATTACTATAGCTTGCTTCTTAGAAGACATCATATATCATTCTGTTAATATTGTCAAGAATCTCACTGCACTCAGTTTCATGTAGCTTATTAAAACTTCAGCTAAGAAGGTAAAATTAATAAAATCATGCACCAACACATTTTATTTTCCATCTTTAAACAAATTTTCGGATCTGGAATCAATTGTGTGAGTACTGCTCTACAGCTAAAAGAAGTGAAACATGTCTACGTCCTTCTTGTCATAGGTGAATCTGAAACTGGGAGATGAAAATCAGGTTAGCCTGGGGGGAAGTGTTACATAAAGAGAAAAAGATGGCAACAAAATAATGACAAAATGGTAGCAGGAGTGAAGAAGCAAGATGTTGTTGGAATTTATAACAGCAGAGTGAGAATTAAGACATCATACTGCAGAAATATAGGCATGGTAGCGTCAGGGCACAGCCAGGACAGACTTCTCAAAGGAAGGCCAACTGGGAGCCAAGGGTCTCAATGAGTCAGGCAGGAGCAGTGTTCTCACCTCCAAAAGATGCAGTCCCACAGCTTTTGAGCAAAGATACAGTGTCTGGAGACAGGAACCTGTCTCAGACACAGTCAAGTAATAGGCAAGGTCACAGTGGCAAGGCAGGTCTAAGTTCAAGCTGTGAGTCACATCAGCAATCCAAAATTATAAAATGAGCAAGGTGCATGCACAGGCATAGGGAGACACAGACTACAGTTCAGAGAAAGAATAAGGGTGACTGAGTTTAACTACACCTCCCAGGGGAGGTAAGGATGCTCATGTTTTACCAGTGCTCTCACACAGCTGTATCCACCACAGTCTGACCCCAGGTTACACTGATATGTCTCATCAAGATGACCTTGGGCCCAGCACAAACTCCTGAGAAGTGAAGAAAGAGGTGACAAAGACCATTGCTGAACTTAGAGCCCTGACAGCCAAACTTTCATGGTTTTGAAGGCAAATAATAGAAAGTAAGAGGAGGAGAGTATGTGAAAAACAGTGAAGGAAGAGAAAAGTAGTTGTAGGGCTACTGTTATTTTAAAGATAGGTAAACTGAGAAAGTAGTAATAAAAGCTGAAATCCTTAAACTATAAAGACA
Source organism: Parus major (assembly GCF_001522545.3). Classification (NCBI taxonomy): domain Eukaryota; kingdom Metazoa; phylum Chordata; class Aves; order Passeriformes; family Paridae; genus Parus; species Parus major. The sequence continues at coordinate 92,133,102 of NC_031770.1, forward strand.
GGAAAAAAGGAAAGCTGATTTCTTTTATTTTTAGATCCTTTGGATCCTTTCTTACCTACTTACATTACCAATGTGTGGTAAATTTTAGACAGCTGTCAGACCTGCTTTACAAGTGGAGGAAAAATAATGAAAAGAACTCCCATATATGCTGGGGTTTATCTATATGCTATGTGACAAAAGTGGTGCAGTAGTTTTGGGATGTGCAAGTACTCCAGTTAGTTACAAGCAAGATAATGCTGATAATCTTACACAGAGAAGAAGGAAAGACCAACATGGAAGGAGTTCAGGAAGGCACCACTATTTCAGTTATAAACTGAAGCTGCAAATAAATAGAGAATTAGAGAAGTTTATATACCTGAAAGTCTGCATAGCCTATTCACATTCAGGTCAAGCGTTCAGGCTTTCTGCAAAGAAAATGATTTTCACCAAAGAGGTCACCTTAATCTGGAGACATAAATGTGGTCTGTACACAGTTCAGAAACTCATGACTTGTTACTCTTAATGCCCTACTCAAATTGGTTATTCATATGTTATACAATTACATTAGTAATTATTTTTTCATTTGTACAGGTAATAAATTAATGACTTTACTTAAAAGTGAGTTATTTCTCCCTCTTCTCTTTCTCTTTTTCTCTTTCCTTCTTACCCTTTCTTTTATCTTAATTATTTAGTTACCCTAGATTTCTAGTTCTCTAAGACAGCAAAGGAACAGCAGTTTAATGTCTCTCTTTTCCTCTGCATCAGGAAGAAATTCTTATGACTGATTATTGGAGTTTAACAAAATTCAGATATCCATTTAAGGAATTACTTTCTACTTTATTTTCAACCAATCAATCATGAACTGCTGCTCCCAAATTGCTTTTAAAATGTTCATTGATATTGATTTTAAAATTAAATGGGGACCTAAGTCTCATACTAAGTTTATTTACAATTTAAGGAACTGTTCAACATGAATAAGTGTATTAGAACCAAACATTAAAAAATTAGAGGTTTTTTTTTTTATTTCTTGATGAGTTATGATCTTGAGTTATGTAACTTTCTTTCTCATTTTATTTTGTCAACAAAAAACTTAGTTTGTAGGAAAAAAAAACTAGCAAGATCTTTCAAATGACATTAGAGTGTGATTATTTACTGTACAGTTTGCATTATTTACTGTTAGCTTGCATTATTATTGACTAGACAACACTTTTAGACTAACCTGTGAATCTAATTCATCGCACTAACGCTACCTTTAAAGCTGTGAATGTAGCACATTCGTGACAATAAAGGCTGTAGGTCATTGTAGGATAGATAAGAACATGGGTTTTTCTAAACATACTATGGGGAAGTTTCACTTTGGTTGCTTTTAAAAGGGTGCCTACATTTCAGTTCTAGCAGAGATCAGATCCCAGTGGTCTTGTCTAAATTCTAACCAGCAGTTACCATCTAAGTAATAAAGAAACATGATACAAAACAAATTTCACCAAAGAACATTTTTAGCAAAGGGAATCATAACACCCAATATTGAGTTCTACCTCTTCAAAGCACAATACAAAAGTTAATTATGTTTGCTAATATATAATTGGTATAATAAATATCAATAGCATGATAAAAAACATCTCAAATCATTCCCTTTGGCTTATCCTGGGAAGAAATTTTACCATGGTTTTAAGAAACATGCTTTCCAGCCTCTGTGTTACCTGTTCCGACACAAAATTTGAGCTACTGAGTTTTTTGGAAAATAACCTACCTCAGTAGATCTTCATGCAGTTTGTGAAACCCATTTTACCCCAACCTCAGTAGTTAAGAACCAGTTTATATAATCCACCAGAATGGTAGAATGGAGTTTAACTAAATCCAGAGAGTCATTTAAATAATTAATTTATTTTTCCTTGCCTGTTAATCAATTGCTTTCCATTCTATAATGGTGACCAGACAAACTATCTTTCAGAAGCTACATTAAAAATTTAAATTACACTAAAACAAATGCAAAATGAAAAAAAAATGCAGCTGAAAAGTCACATTCTGATATGGAAATGGGCTCTTAGCCTTAACTAAATGCATTAACTTCAGCAGTCATAAATGATCAAAACTTGCTTCGTAGTTAGCATGATGTGGAAACACAAATGAGCTGTATTAGGATAACATTAAATTTATAAGAGTGCATATATATGTATGCTCCTTTGGACTAACATTGTTAGTTATTTGGTCGTGTTCTGCAGCTTCTTTTTCATTAAATCTTTTCCTTTCAGCTTAAAAACAAAGAAAATCCTGCATAATTTCTTTAATACCATAGAGCTAATGAAGCATTACTAAGAATTTTAATGAAAGCTTTTGAGAAAAGAAATAAATGTAGATTACTTCCATATATTTGAAGGAAAATAAGTTAATTCCAATAATAGCTTGAATTTAAGATTTGAAAAATATTTTTTCCAGCATTTTATAATCCCTTTAAAATTGCTTTTAATCTTTTCTCTGTTTACAAGTGAGTCAGAAACTGCATTTTGAATTAAAAAGATGGGATCTAAAAGCCACCTGCAAAAGTGTCAGCTTTATTAGCATTCTGATCTTTTCTTGCTTTAAAGAAATGCTCACACTGAAAATTCGTATTATTTACTCTTTGAGGCAAGGGAAGAGGTTTGTGTACTTATACATGTGCAGTAATTTTTTGTGAGAGCAATAGCATAAAAATCTTGATTCTTAAAACTGAACACCCAAATTACAGCTGAGACCCTTTTTCCTTCTCCATCTATTCTAAACAAACTTAAATCAACCCTGTGCGGTTCTGCCTTCTGGGAAAGCTACTTGGTCGACAGGACAGACTTCCACCTAGCTGCAGTCTCCTTTCAGGTAGTTACAGAGAGAGATAAGATCTCCCCTGAGCCTTCTTTTCTCCAGTATAAATAACTCCAGCTCCCTCAGCTGCTACTCATCAGATCTGTGCTCTAGACCCTTCACCCGCTCCTTTGTCCTTTTCTGGACATGCTCAAGCACCCTAATTCTTTTTTTGATTTCCACTCCAAAATCCTCATTGTTTCCTGGTTTCCATTAAAACAACAAGAGAAATAATGGCATACCTTTGCAAATTATTCTGTTACATTATTTAATACCTATATTTATCTAAGCCATCAAAAGAGAGATTTTTCTAGTGGCAAAACATGTAATTATTTCTACAAGACAGTAATATGAAAAAATAAGCAACAGATTCAAAAAATACTTTTTGAGCTATTCAAGGCTTATGATGTTAAAAATCAATACACATCAGTTTCATTCTTGTAATTAAATTCAATAGAAGTAATAATGTGATAGCATTTATTTAAGTTGAATTCTCTAGAGCATATTATGAAATCCTGTTTTCAGGTGTGGGGTTTGTGATCATAAATTTTGAAATGTAACAAATTGACAGTTTTGATTTCAGCCTGCTAAACATTAAAATGCTGTTTATCTTACTGCTATCTTCTATTTGGTTGTACGTATAGTTCTATTAAATTCTTACTTCTGAGACTGAACTGTCTCTCAGGAGTCCTGCAGGAATTAAGTGATTCTGAAGTGAAAAGGCTCACTCATACATTTATGTTACAAATCATCTGCAATTTTGAAATGTATCACTAGACTCTCATGGAAAGCTTCAGATTCTCTCCTTCAGCAAGAGAAGGCTGAAGAAGCTGTAGAATTGCTCCATATGGTTTAGACACGCAGGTATAAGTAAAAATCAGAAATACACAGTTTTAGTGTAAGAAAAAAGCAAAATAATAAAATGTGTATTTATAGCTATTCAAATTAATAAAAATATTTCCAATTTTAATTAATTCGCAAGAGGTTACAAATTGTGTCATCTCTATGTGATACATCTTATTTTATCAAAGCATTATTTTCATCACTGCTGTGTTCGAGCATGAATACTATGTTATATCTGAACTGCGTGTAGTGTAGTACAGCTGGTATTAAATACACTGATACAGGTTTTACTTCAAAATGCATGGCTGTAAACTTCATGAATGAAATAAAAAACCAAAAATTAATATTTTGATCCATGTGGAGCTACTCTGCCAACTGTTAACTCTATTGTGTCCAACAATTCTCATTATTTCACTGGAGAACACATACAATTTTTAAATCTGAAAGTTAAAGTTAATTTGCCAGAGCAACATTCAAGATAAGATTTCTTCTCATTATTAGAGAAACAAATCAAAGCTTGTCAAGTCCATGGACTCCAGAGGAACTAGAATGACTTTCAGGTATGAAGGAATAGAGAGAGGAAGAAAGGAAGGGAATGAACTCGAAGCAAATGTATGTCATACTGTAAACTGGTATCTATAAACAGTGTATGGTCTCAAAATCTACTGGATAAAATATATTTGCTTTTAATATTGTATCCTCTTCAGGCTGTAACACAGTACATAACTGCAACAGAACTACTTATGAAAAATAAGTTTCTTGCTTGCATTGTAAACAAATTTAAAATTAAATGTCTGCAATATATTGAAGGCGGTAGTAACACCTCCCTTCCTAAGTGGCTTGGATTCCATATCACACCATGCATTTACACAGCCAGATGGTCTCCCTTTGTCTATTTGAACCCTGGTGTCATTCTGTAACTAAATTTTTTTAGCAGTGAAGACAAACTCATATGGGAACTCCATGTAGCATAGTTGCATTCCATCTAGTTGTCATGTTTCTGCTTCAGAGAATATTTCTTCATCCTGTGGTGTAAGATTCTTTGATAGCTTTTGAACAGCTGTCAAGTAAAATTTTATTTCTAGATATTTCCTTCGCCTTCCAAATCAACTGTTGATTCCCACCTAGTGGGAGCAGAATATGAAATATCTCATACTCCCAGATATATAAAATCAACAAAGCCATCCACTCAGCTGGTCTACTGGTACCCGTGGTCAACAATTGGAACCCAGACTTGGAGTTATATTATTGATAGCACATGTCAAATCACAAGGGCAAAATCAAATTAGGTAATGAAAGAACAAACCATGCTGTGGTAGTAAACATACATATCAGTTAAGAAAAATTCAGCAGTAGGCAGTGGGATTCTGCCTAACCTGAGCAGAAAGTTTTGAAGTTTAACAGCATGCAAAAAAATAATAATAATAACAATGAGAATAACAATAACAACAACAACAACAAAATTATAGCTAAATGAAACACAAGAATCAATGGGAGTGAATAAGAAATGACAGCAGACAGCACTAAACCATAATATCGGCTAGCTGGCAGACTTAAGAGTTGAATGCAATGATAAACCAATAGTCAATTAAGAAGTGTCCTAAAGGGGAAATTAATTCTATGACCTTAAAATCTCACTTTTTTCTCAAAGAAGAAACTAAGTATTCACAAGGAAGGTTTGAACGCATGCCTGAACAAGAAAAATAAGTACAATTCTTGTAAGGTTAACACACAGGAGGGGCTGGGAAGATGAGGAAAAATTAATTGAATGTTTCTTACTGTCCTGTTCACTCTGTTGTTATTCATAGAGAAAAGCATACTAGTAGAAGATAATTTTTTTTCCTCTCTTTGTTGAAAAACAAATTATTAAAGTCATATATCAGAAGCAATCAAAGCAAAGAGCAAATAAATTACACTTTACATGAAATTCATAGTTCCTTTTTTTTATTTTCTTCACAAGATCACGACTTGCATGCCTGGATTTTTATTACGAATAAAAAAGAATCAAATATATAAGAATATATGTAATATATATTAAAAAGCTGTTACTCTTTATCTAAAAGCTGTAAACACTGTGAATAGCCTGTAATAAAAATTTTGTACAATGTGATCAGAATAGAAAACAGTCATGCCTGAACTCTTATAGGCAGGCAAATATGCATACATCTATATCTATAAGAACGTCTAAATATACATATATTCTCACTGAAAAAATATCTGGGTATTGTTTTGGTAATTTTAAACAGACTGTAATAATATAAAGTCACTATGTAATTATGGCTTAATTGCCAGTCTCACTATATATTATGCAACTTTCTAGATATATGGGAAGAGAGAGAATATAGAGGAAAGTACTTTAATCATGCTTTAATAATAGCTTTGTTAACTTAGTAAATATTCCCTGATCTCAGATCCAAATTACTTCTTAAGCCAATGCAATTGTTTAAGGCCGATGTCCATGAAGACAATTGTCTATATAGGCATGTACTTACCTCAAACCTCCATGGAACACGGCTGCACTTGGTCTAATTGTCGTATTTCTTAAAAAATTATGACTACATTGATAGCTTCTGAATAGCTACCATGTAGAGCTTTGTTAGGAATATGATTTTTTTGCTAAAATATCTATTTTTTTCTCTTCTAGAGTCAGTATCTTCTGTCAGTCCTTTGCTCTGCCACAGCTAGGCTCAGCTGCTCCTGAAAAGCCACAATTTTCTAGCCATATATGAGGGAGAAAGGGAAAGAGAGTATCCTGATCCCAGAGTTTTGGGGGGTTTCCCTGTATTTTCTGTGAGGAAGGTATTCCAAAATTAATTTATTTTAAATCAGCCCCTTATGAAATGAGTAATTCTGTTAAATGACTGCCAGCTGATGATAACAGCAGGAAAGCTTTTAGCTTCCTCTGTTTCTTTCTCATTAACACTGGTCAAAAATACAGTTATGACTTGATTGGGGAAATACATCATGAATAATTGACGTAAATTATGTAAACAATATTTTTGTTGATGAACATACACACTGGATCAATCAACTATAAACAGAACACTGTGTCACAAACACATCACATGCATGAAATGAAATGATATACTGGAACAAGATAGTTTTCTTGATATCTCACACTGTAAGAATTTAAGCCTGGATTACAGATCCTTTGCCTCTGTAACTGGTTCTTTAACAGCTCTGATAATTGCCAAGAACCTACTCTTCTTGGCAACCTACATCTCTTCTGAGCTGTAGAAAAAGAGCAACATAATTTTGTCCTGTAACTTATGCTGTAAGTTGCTCTTTACTGACCTACTACTATGGGTTTAATTTATCATAACAGATAAAGACTGGGAGTTAGCCATAAGGAATTGTGTTTGCTTATGCCTAAAGTCAAGCCAAGACTTCCCACTGTGCATTTAATTATATTTTAATGGATGCTTTAATGCAGTGGAAATTCATCAAAGTAGGACCTAAACTCGTGAATAAAAGCATGTGTATGCAACTATAGCAGTAGAGTGAGACTCTCCCTTCAACTTGTGTAGTATTTTCTAGAAATTTAGTATAATTTTATAATTAGAAATAAAACATGTCCATAAAAAGTAATTAAAAATAGAGAGGTGAAAAAAGAATAGGCAGGAAATATTCCAACCACATATCATAAAAATGTGGCAGACAAAATACAAACCCTTTGTCTTTCCCAGCCATTAATGAGTTCTTCTCACTAATCACCAAAAATAAGTCAAACAAGGACAACCATACCTCCAGTATAAATCATTCAGTTCAAACACTCCCTTTGATTTAGACTTCACAAACTAGATCAGGAGATTTTGTTTGATTAACTGTGTTTACATTTTAGTTAATTTAAAATGTATATATTCTGTAGTTTATGATGTAAACTCTAAATTAAACGACCCATTCCCATACTTGCCCACCCTCAAGGGTTCAAATACAGTTTCACGTGCTAGAATTAATGGAGAAAAGTAATGCAGTCAAGGAAGAAATATGGCCACATAGGACAAATTTGGCTGTGCTCATTCTGTCATTCTTTTCACTTTTTCATAACCATAAAATAGAATAAGACATTACAGTAAAAAAGATTGTTTACAGAACATAGATTTTAATACATAAACTTCCTAGTGTCAGGAAACTCAGAAATTAAATTTCTTTTCTGATTTGCTTCATGTTCTGCCTTTCCCATCATTTTTTTCCTTCCAAATATGATTTTACCGTTTGGTGAAGTTGATGATATAATAGAATTGATCTACTCCTGCTTATATGTTACAATTCACCATGTTTCCTAAAGTTTTTATTAAGTGGAAGAAGTCCTGTTTATCCCCTAAATTCATTCATTGTTTCAGCAAACATGGAAACAATAATTCTTATTAGTATTTTTAGTATTATTAGTATTATTAATACAGTTTCTGCAGAGAATATGATTAATAATTTTTTGAAAGACAGTAAAAGATGTAATGTTCAAAAAGTATGTATAAAAATCAGCATATATTTACAGTATGGTTTACAGGCATAAGTAGGAAAGCAAGAGAGAATTTAGGAAGTAATGTTTTCCTTAAAAAACTGTGTACACTTTGACAGAAAATATGAAGAAAACTAAAGTAATTAAAAAGATATGGAGGAATAGATACATGATGTCCTGGGGAACTGATGTCATCATAAAAAAGATGAGAAAACATTTTGATTATAGAATATATAACGAATTGCAGAACACAGATGCTACATTGTAGTCTAAATATTTAAAATATTCCTTTTTCCAGTGATTTGTTCATTTAGATTACTGGCAACACAGCTTTTTCCTTTTCAAGCAAATATAAAAGGTGGAAGGGTTAAAAAAAATGTAAATAAAAGATCAAAGGCAAAATAATGGTTAAATACTCCTTTCAGTTGTTTTGCAATGCTGCAGAATTTACCAAATCTCCCTGGTGTTTCAATTGACCGAGCCTTTCCCCTGAAATGCCTCTGTTGTATTTAGTACAAAGATTTGCTAGTGCAAAGTACAAAATATTCTTTAGTTAAAGACAAGTTATTGGTACTGTGACTGTAAATGTATTTGACTACAAGATATATGAACAAGCACTCAGCTGATTGAATGATTCTTCCAGTTGTAATAAATTTATGAGCTTTCTTTTCACAGCTTATTCTCCATCAGGACCCTTTTCACAGGGCTGCTGCCTAATCAACCTGCTTCCAGTCTGTGGTGTTAGAATACATATTTGTCTTTTTTGAAGTACTCTGGGACCTTGTTGCTCCATTTCTCCAGGCTTTTGAGGTACCTGTGGATGTCAGCCCTCTTTAAGCATTCCAGACATCTGTGACAAATGTGGGGGGAGGGTGCTTACCAGCCAGTTGTATATAACATTGCTGAAGATCATAAATTTTTTAGTTTGTTTTGATTTTATTGTTGGTTTTGGCACAGGGCATATAGTTGAAACAGAAACACTTTAGAACAACAGTGAATTTTTAGAGGAGATTATTCAAGAATATATGACACAATTTCTAAACCTGTGTGCTCTTGTAAGGTATTAAAGATGCTTCTCTACTTTTCTAATGATTCACAGTTATACTAGTTTGAAAGCAAACCAGTCAGAACAACAATTTAATGGGAAAATTAAAATGAATACAATAATACAGAAACATTGAGAGTCAGAATACAACCTGACACCCTGTTGGTCAGGGTGGTGTAGCAGTCTGATTAAATGGTGGCTGCAGTCCTGATGAAATGACAGATGTGGTTCTGTTGAAGCGGTGATCCTGTAGAAGTGTTTGGTTTTCCTCTGAAGGTCCAGTGGTGGTTATGTAGCTCTTGTCCTCTGGGAATTCAGTGGATAAGGCCACTTGTGTTCCAAACCTCAGATTATATCCAGGTAGGAATGCTTGGTTCCTCCCCCTGGGTGGAGCATCTCACAATGGGATGATGGAATTTTATCAGTCATGCAGTGAAGTCTGATGGCTCCTTAGAAAAGACATGCCCCTGGAAGGAGTTATCAGGGGTGAGTCATGGAGGAGATATGGAACACTGTCCCACCTGTTTTTAGAAGATGATGCCAGAATACTTTTTGTTCCATCTTACATTGTAACCTAAGACAACAATGTTCTATTCATTGACTATTGTTATAAGACCAGGAAATGAAGAATGCAGAACTACAGAATAGCATAAAAAAAAGCATAAAAAAGGTTGGGTTCAAGTTTGTTCTTTAAGATAAAGAGGGGAAAAATTGCCAAAACTATCATAAAAGTAAAAGAACTGGACAGAATGAAAGAAGGTAAAAGAAATGGACAGCATTATATCTGGTTTATTAATAATTAGATATTTTATTTACAATTTTTTTGGCTGAACAATGCCACATTTTTTTTATTTGAGGAGACCTATATTTTGCCTAACAGTGTGGTAATCTCACATGCAAAATGAAATACAGGTTTTGCTATTTTTAGTGTGTTTCTGTAATTCTGCAATTTAATTTTCTCTGTGTTTCCAGTTTCTTTCATGTCTCTGAGTTGCAACAGTACAGAAAGGTTTGCAGCTTATAACTACAAGTAATCAGAAGGAAAATCTTAATTAATTTGCATGCTTATACCACTTCTGTTTTCTTTTGGGACAGTAATGAAAACCGCCACCATTCTGTTACCATCTCAAAGGAAATATCAGCATTTGAACTGGTCTATAGCAGTTCTGGACAATAGAATAATAAATTTCAGCAAATGCTCCACTATTCAGTTGACAAATAGAAAACTGCACCAACAAGACTTAAAGCATCACATTCAAGCTGTAGATCTTTTGTCAAGCTGTGTGTTAACTCAGCATGAGGGGCATTGTGAAAACATACCAGAAAAGCTGTCACTAGAAGCTAAAAGAACTTTAGGCTTCACTGCTTGCTTCTCACAAGGATATATGTAAAAGGTTGCTGTCTGCTCCTGCTTCAAATTAAATAAGGAATAAGATTCAGGCTTGTCTCCCACTTTTCCACTTAAACCACTAAATATCTGCAAACGTGAGTGCATCTTATAAATGTAGTCACAAGCCATGGGAATTTAAGGAGGTTCTTCAAGAGCTGTTCTCATAAAAGCAGCTAAACAATGACTGACTCTTTGCCAATATCTGTATTTAAACTTATTAAACTGCTTCTTCAACAAATGCATTTATAATAACCTTCATGTAGTTCTAATGAAGTGTTTTGGAGACCTGGTTGTACCGTATTTAAAAATAGTATTTGTCGCTTTCCCTCAGATTTACATAATTTATTTAATTATTTATATTTTTATTTTGTGTGGAAAAGCACCATGTACCTGATTCTGTAGAAAACAGATAAACAGGAGTATGTTTTACTTGTTGGGGTTTTATTCATGGTATAGCTTGTATGTCTTTCTTCACTTGTTTTCAAACATACCTAAGACATTTACAAACTGAATTCTTTGCAGAAATCATGTCATGAACAGAGTATTAGACTTAAATTTGTGAAACTGAAATATACTTAGTTCATCCATTGCCTTACTTATATACCTATATACTTACCCTTAAATATATGCAAAAATCTTAGTATGATGGTAAATAAACTTACATATTGCAGATACACCACTAAAAATTTAGTATAAAAGTTATTTCCTTTGCTTTCCCATATTGCCTAGGCAAGAGAAATGGGACTCAGCCTATAGCACTAGTAGTGCCAATGCCATTTCTGTTTTCTGAACCTTAAAAAGACAATTGCAGATTAAATTATATACAATTTATATTTTATTTTCAAGAGTTTACTATTTAGTAATCCTCACTAAACCATATTCACCTTTGAAGTTCATGCATGTTTTGCAGTGAGAAAGACTGTGGGATCCAATTTCAAAAGATGTGCCCAAAAGTTTCATATCAAAATACTGAGATATTGAATAATCCTTTTTCTACTTTAAGTAGCAAATATAAATATTCCATTTTGATACACTCAGTTCATTCTTATGGAATTCTATCTGAACATCAGAATATAAAAAAAACACATGTAATTTGCAATAGTTTGCAATAACTATTAGATTACATGCTTATGAAACTCTGATTTTGCCTTTAAAAAGGCTTTGCTGTGACAATGCTACCAATCCTCTGGAAGTCCCAGACATACTACATATACACACTTAATAGAAAGTTATTTCAACTTTAAATTACTACATCAGATTAATGCCACTTTAGCCTACACTGCTGTTCTGAAGGTGTTGAGCTGGTCATAGAAAGTCACAATACTGACTAAAGTACAATGCAATTTTTTTATTTTTTTTTTGGTGTACGGAGTTGAGCTTCAGTGACCTGAAGAGGTAAAAGGATTGTCTCTGAGAACCTCCTCAGTCACTTCAGGGACTACATGAGACCCAAATGTAGCACAAAGAATCAATTCAGCCTGAAGAGAGCTATTTCTTTTCTTTTTTTTTTAATCCAGAAAGATTCCATGCAATAACTCTTTCCCCCTTGGGTTCTAGCTGATACAATCTAAACAAACATGACAAGACATGACAAATGTTATTTTTACAATAAATTTCAGATATCATTTCTGAGGGAAAAAAAAAAAAAACAACAAACTGAGTAAAAGCTGTTGGTTTTCCAGCTGCAGACACTATTTGTCAAGGTTAGTATTTAGTCCTACCTGCTCATGTTGCTCTATTGAAAGTCTTTGCTGAATCATGGAAATAAGGCATTATGGTAAGTAAATAATTTCCTCCATTCATATAGCTCTGCCTTTTGGGAATTATTATTTAAATTAAAAAATGTTTATTGTCAACATAATGAAGGTGATTGTTTGTTTATTTGCTTGCATCTGGGCAGCTACCCAACAAAGATTTCAGACACGTAACAGAAAGAAAAATTACATAATGATTATAATTTCATCAGATATTTTTTCTACCCTATATCCTTTTAAATGAAGTAAAAAAAAAAAAAAAAAGCACAGCACAGAGAGATAAATATCAGTGGGATCTTGGTGCAATAGTGACATGCTCTAGGAGTTGAGCAGTGTTAGTCTTCAGAATAAACCACAAAGGAAGATGACAGTTACTTTCAAAGCATTAATATACTATGGAAATGTAGCTATTTGCCTGTACTGTTTCATAACAGTAAATTAAGTCAAAGGAGAATAACTTGAGAAAATTCAAAACTAATTTTTTTTTAAGGAAATTTGTCCTAAACATGTTTTTTTCTCCCTAAGATATCTGACCATTGAACCCAGTAGGTACATTAAATATACAGTTTATTAATAGCAAAAAATAGATATACCAGAAGAAAAGTAAATAGTAAAAAATCCACCTTACTAGTAATCTATAATGGAAAAGCTAAAAGCTGTAAGGGTCAATTTGGTATTGAAAACTATGTAAGCATTCTCAGCTTACATAATAGTCTAGAGCTCTGAGATCCTAAATAATATTTATAATTCATAATGTTTCATAGGAAACAGAATCTAGCATGTCAAGAGGATGGGCAAAGCACTTTTTAACCACCCAGGCATACAGCTCAGTCTCCATTTACTCAAATGTCATGAATTTTACTAGTAGAGTACATGGTTAAGAAAAGCCAAAGCATGCAAGTTCTCTTGGTTACTATTGATAAATAACAAAGCCCAAATGAAATCCTCTTAAACGTTTTTTGCAGTATGCATACAGAACACAGGCCTATCTGCATACACATACAATTAAATATACTACTTACTTTCTTTTATCCCAGTACAATTTCTGATTATAACTATCAAAAATACAATCCCAGGAAGGTCAGGTCAGTGCAATGTTCCAGCTGAAACCAGCAATGAGATTCCTGCAATGAAATGTGACACATATATCACCAGGCGGATTTCAAAGTGTGGATATAAGATATTTGCTCTGATGGGGAAGAAAAGCAAAATAAAACAGTATATAGCCCATCTTCACATGAATGCTGCCATAGGTAGCTAAAAATATACAGTGTGACACCTATAAGAGGTTTTCCTTATGTATTCCTAAAAGTGTCATTGATGGAAAGGCATCTAAAGACCTTTATTGCCAACATTATACCAAAATATCTCTTCTCTGAGAAATAGAGCTCAGCTGGTATATTACTTGTCAATCACAGATGCCAACAATAATGAACAACTGAATTGCAGCTCATGGTATCAGACACTGCATGTCCAGCAGCAGCAAGACTGGTCTGACAGTCAATGGAAGGTGAGAAGAGAGGAAAGAGCAGCCTTGTAACTCGCAGATCCAGATAGATCCCTGGCCCTGGAGCAAGGACAACAGAGCACTGATGGTATCATGGGTCAGCCACCGATCAGTGATTTCTAGGCAAATCCACAGAGGGGAGACAGGTCCAAAATTAACCCAGGAAGTTAAGTTGATGGCTCAGGATGAGGACCAATGAGGTAAATGGCCAAGCACAGGCATGATAGACCAGCAGTGTCTGAGCTTAAGCACAGCTTTAGGAGAAGGAGGGGCAGACCAAGCTTCTCCCACCTCTGTCTGCGGCGCTCCAATTGCACATTGCATGCCAGCACTGTGTCAGGGTAGGCCATGAGCACAGGCAGCTCAACCTCTCAGAAGGTTCTGAACACCTGGGCTCCCACAGCAGTGCAAAAGGTGTTAATCTGAGAGTTCCCTGGAGTTTTGTGGCATTGCATGCCTATTCCTCTGCCTTTTTCAGGCCACACTGTGATCTGAGAAATGTTTGTCAGGCTTTGGCCTTGATGAACAGCACTTGGTCTCAGCTCCTCTTGAGCTGCTCAGAAAAACTCTCTGCTCCTAGGAACTCATGTTACCTAATGAGCTTCTGGGGATTTTTGGGTTGGTTTTTTTTTTTTTTTTTGGTTGTTTTTTTGTTTTGTTTTGTTTTTATTTATTTATTTAATTAATTAATTATTAATTTATTTATTTTATTTTTATGAACAGCCTTTGAAACTATATTTTTTGCCTAAATGTCATACCATCCTTGTTCTCAAACTTTCATAAGCTGCCAATCCAAAATGCTGCAAGGATGAAACATTGCTATAACTAAAGCCCCCTCTTTCGTGGCCCTATAAGCAGCAGTCCAAAACAAGGCCCTCTGATATCTCATGCACCACAGCAGGCTGTGGACAGCAACCTCAATCTGAGGGGGACACCTCTCACAACCAATGCACACTCAGGTTTGCCATGCTTGAAGGATTGCCAGACAACAACAAATCCTGTGCCAATACCCCACTTCAGGGCTCAGTCCTTTGGCTTCAATGCACAGGCACTGGAAGCGAGTATTTCACTTTTTTTAGGGGAAATTTTCACAGGTACCTTGCACTGACTTCTTATGTCTGTGTGTATATGCTATATCAAATATGGGAGAAATGCCTCTCTCTTAAATGCATGTTTAAGTACATTAGATATCTAAAATACGCATGTAAATAAGCTACTGTTGTGATATAGTAAATCATATATGAATCCTTTGCTAAAGTGTTCAGTTCAATTTATAAGTTAAACAATGTTAAGTTTTAGTGTTAAACCTTTTTTTTTTTTTATTCCTTTTTATGCTTGTCCTTTCTATCCTTTTGTCACACACACACACACACACACACACACACACACACAGAGATAGTTCTCGGTTTGTTTTAGTTTGGTTTGATTGATTGTATTTTTGTTCCTTTTTCTTGGTGTGCCTTAACCCTATAGGATGTAGTAAAGTGAAACTTGCTAATGAATTTTGTCATGCTGTGGCTTTTCTGTTAAATCTGTTTTTACTGATATCTGTCCTAGTGATAATTTAAGTGAGCTAAAACACTCATTTTTAACAAATTACAATGTGACTACCTCTTGCAGTAGCAGACCAGTTTGTGCGAGGTTTCTCAGGCCTTACCTGGTTTTGCATGTTTTGTATCCAAAACCCATAATCTTCATTTTAGTCCTTTTCCTAATACCATTTTGTTTGGACCTGACTGAATGGTTTCATTCTCCCAAGTATATCTTGGAAGGCTCAGAAATGAGTGCTTACAGAAATGATACAATATTCACTACAAAATCTCCAATGAATATTCACTGCACTTTGCTTACATATAAGAATTAGGTAAAGAGTCTCCCACTGGAAAGGCAGACTTTGGGCTTGAAAATTCTAAATTATCAGGAAGAGTGAGACATTGTTTTCTTCATTTTGATTGGTACTAATACATGAGAAAAAAATAATCATTAACTATATTACTTTAAAGTAATTTAAATATGCAAAAACATCTATATAAGCTGTGTTTGTTAATATTTAAAGGAAAAAATGGAAACAATATACTTTTAAATTTTACATAAAAGACTTTCTGTGTAACTCCATATGATGGATATCAATTTTAAAGAAGGTAAGGCCAATAAATATCACATTCCTCTCACATTGTTCAAAGAAGTAACAGAATTTGTCATTTTTCAGACTTGGAACTTCTTTCTTCCTTTTTACAAGACTTTATCCAACCTAGTGAGGCACTTAGATTTTGGTTTTTGTCCTGAAAAATGAACTTTTATTCACTACCACATCTAACAATCATTTCCTTGGATATACACATTATAGAAAATATCCTAATCTCTTTAG
Organism: Parus major; assembly: GCF_001522545.3. Taxonomy (NCBI): domain Eukaryota; kingdom Metazoa; phylum Chordata; class Aves; order Passeriformes; family Paridae; genus Parus; species Parus major. Next base: position 92,149,282 of record NC_031770.1, read on the forward strand.
GATCTATCAAGATAAAATTAAAGTGATACAGTCATAAATCGTGCAGGATTCACTCCATCTTTCCCTGAAAAGATAATGGCCCTCTGTGCACATAGTATTTCAAGTAACAAACTAAAACACAGTGAAATAAAAATTCTGAAATAAGACACTAGGGTATGTACATCTAATGCCTTTACAAAGTGAAGGGCAGAATTTTAGCTTGGGCACATATATAGATTCTATTTTATTGAATTTTAATTTATATATTCTGCTATATTTGTAGGATGTTTAAGCTGTAGGGAAACCGGACATGTCAAACTGGAAATCTGGAAGCCACTATTTCTCACTTAAAGTTATCTTTAATAATTGCATATTGCCAGAAAACCTGTTACTGGGATTACCTAAAGGGAGAGTCTCTATCATGTTAGAGAACAGAAAGCAAAGAGAAAGTTTCAGTAAGATCTTGGTAGAGTTTGGCTCTCTGAGTCTGCTTATTTGTGTTGGAAATTATCAGGCACCATCTTTTTTATTCATGAAGTATCCAGCAGAAGTTAAGTCTGAATAATGAAGATTATTTCTACAGGGTTGCACTGGCTGCTATTACATAGCTCATCTACAAAAAGTATCATCAAAACAGTTGTGCATATAGGCTACATGCCTGTGTCTGAGAAGGATCTGTAAGATTAAAGTGTGGATGGAAGTGGTTCAGTTCCCAAAATCCTTCAGATTTCAGACTTTCTTCCTCCCATATGTGTGGGTTCTACATCATGTATAGTTAAGTGGAGATAACAGGCACTATGGAGGTCATAAATCCATCATTTAACATTTAGAAGAAAGAGAAATTGGCATGGGGAATCCTGAAGAAATTGGAGCCCACAATTACTGTTTTCATAGGCTTTGATGATCTAATCCAATAATATTTTTCTTATCTCTAAATACTCTCCTTCAAAATATGCTATGAACTCTACAGAACTTGTTAAACAAAACATTGATATGAGTTGTCTAAATAACTCACTGGTATCTCCAGTGTTAACTACTTTAGCAGGAATGGGATAAAAAATTCCATCTTACTTTAGGCAAGGGCCATGAATTATGAAACAATTTGGATATGTGCCTGTGTAGTGACGATACTTCTTTGTTGCATGATATATTAGACCTTTTCTCCCTTTCAATTATGTCAAATAGTTTCTCACTTTTATGAGCCTTCCTCAACTATCAATCCTTCCAGCAGCTCACCTTTTTGAAAATCCACAGTGAAAGTATTTCCTCCTTTGCATCTAGCAAAAAAAATTTCCCCTTCTCTCTTCATTCTTAATCTAATGTCTGTCTAATGTGATTTTGTCTTCTTGTTTAGAATGTAGAATTTGCTGAAGAAACTATACAAAATGCTGTATTTCAACAATCAAACATTCCATGAGGAATATTTCTTTTTCCCATTCATTTTTGTAAAAATTTTAAAGTAGGCACTTAATCACTCTCCATAACATTTGATAGTCATTTGGCCAAGCAATGTTCTCTCCAATAATTATTTAATCTATTTTAGCCAGCTAAGTTGTGTAAAATGAAAGTGTAACACTAAAATATATTACTATACTAGCTAAACCACATATATTTGAACTGATGGATATAGCACAATCATTCCAGTTTTTAGATTTAGCAAGTTGTAGATTTACTGGTGTAAGTAAATTAGCTGGTATAATTAATAGTGGGACAAATCACAGAATCACACAATCACCGAGTATGCTGAGTTTGGAAGGACCCATAAGGATCATTTAGTCCAGTTCCTGGTCCTGCAAAGAACCATCCCCAGGAGTCGCACCACATGCCCAAGAGAATTCTCCAAACACTCCTTGAGCTCTGTCAGGCTTGGCTGTGACCACTTCCCTGGGGAGCCTGTTCCAGTGCCCAATCACCCTCTGGGTGAGGAACATTCTTCTGATATCCAACCTATCCAATCTCTCCTGACACAACTTCAGGCCATTCCCTCAGGAATACATAGATCTTAGGATGTGACCTAGTATCTGTGAGCTTTGAATAACATTCCTTTGTGTGGTAAATTTCTGTTTTAAAATACAACACAAGGAGCAGCGCTACTTTACATTTCAAATGTAATGTGATAGATAACCAGGACTATACCCTTACCTATTTGCTTGCTCTGTGTTATCCTGTAAATGAACTAATTCACAAACGATACATCCTATACAAGACACTATAAACCACAGCAAAAGTATGATGAGTGTTGTATGAATAATTTTGTTTATTCTCAGCTCTGCAAAAGATATTTTCTACAGAAACGAATAGCATTAATTTTTAACATTTCTTGGTAGCATATTTTAGATAGAATACATATGCACATACATATATATTATGGATGTATGTATACATGCATTATGTACAATTATGTATATGCATTTGTATACAAAATATAATGCAAATTTAATAAAGGAACTATAACTATTTCATTATCAACATATGAGGCATAACAGAATGTGTTGTAGATCAGAAATGATACTTGTAAATGAACTGGCTAAATGAATCAACCATGCCTTATTTGATGGGGAGCTGTCAACATTGCAGAGAGACAACAGAACCATCAACCTACCTAGCAGTTTCTACAGAAAGATCTAAAGATTAACTGACTTAAAGAACAAACACACACACTCATAAAGCTGGTCCTGTGGAGAGAAAATTAAGACAGGGACTAGCTTATTCAATTCTCTAGCAGAGAGAATTTGAATGTCAGTTCCCAACTTGTATTTTCTATAGCTGAAAAACAAATTTCAGGTTTAATTTCACAGTTGTGTCAATCCTGCATCTTTTATAGATATACAGGATACTTGAGAAAGAAGGCTTTAGGAAAGACCTAGAAGAGTTCACTCCAGGCTATTTTGCTACTGATTTGGCAGAGAAACTCACAGTTCTACGTAAATTAAAATCAATCTATTCTAGGGACATATATTTACTCATAAAAATTTTACTGGTTGAATTAACTATTCCTGATATTGTTTTAACTTGAAATGGTATAAGAGAAGGAAATTAATAAGTAAAAAAATATTCAGTAGGAGATTAAAAAGTAGACAAATTTTTAACCAAGGTCACTGCTTGCAAGTTATACTGACCATATCTCAATGCAGTCCACATTTGTCATTAGATACTATGACACACTTGAATATAAACTGATTCTGACAGCAGAAGAGAGTTCTAGCTAAAATCAACAAGGGAAATGTTGACTGGAATGACAATCAGTTTCACACTCTCAAGCTTTCCTTTGTTAAACTGAAAATGTGCATCAAATCTTGGCATTCTCAGCTACGGACAGAAGACTCTAAACATTCTCTTAAATTCTGCAGCTCATTCACATTTTTTGATTGCTTGGGGTATTAAATTAAATGCATTTATTTCAGTGCTAATACTGAATATTATCTTAATATTAGCTTTCATGCTAATATAGATGCTTTATAGGTGTGTACACATTCAAGGTGTGTCCCGCAAAAGTAAGAGTACATCCTTGCTGTAGTCAAGGTGCCACTACCATTTAATTCAACAGGAATAGCATACCTCTGGAATGACAAACAATGCACCTTTAATGGAGTCCACATTTTAAGAACTTTAGATGCAATGAACTTCACAGGTGTAGGTACATGGCTTCTGATTCATGCCAGAGTATAACAAAATGCCATTAATGTTTGGCAAATGTCTTTCATTGAGTGATATAATTTCCTGTCCTTCCTGGCAGAAATCTCTATAGTAATGATACTATTTGAATATCCTCCTAAATTTTGTTCCTTCCAATACATATTGATGTAATTATTTTGTATTTTTGAACAGCCTAATAGTATATGGGAATATAAATAAGTAGGGAAAATAGTCTGATTTTCCTCATCCTCTAACAACCTCAAGACAGATTCTGAAATAATGTTCTGGATGCAGGTTTCTCATAGCTAAACAAATTGAACTGATTTTCTTTCCTTCTGTATAAATGAAGACTTACATTGTGTTTCTCATCAGAATATGAAAGGAAGTGAGTAAAAGAAGATAATGCTCATATGCAAAAAAGCCCATATATGTGCAGGAGAAGAAAAAAGATAGTCCATGTTTAAAGATGATATCTGGGACTATTCCAGTATCTGCTATTCTGGACAGGTGAATGTACCTTCTTTTTCATCAGTGCTAATTGTTCTGAGTGGAAAATTAATGCTGTTTCTAGTAGCTTAGCTAAGTCATTTGAAGTTAGTTCAGGTGTCTTTGCATGAGTGAATGATATATATCCTGCAGGCACAACCTGCAGAACAGGTCTCCACCTGCACTATGTTCTCTTCTCTGCCACCTGCTCTGTATGTACATGCTGGCCTTCAGGGAGTGACTGTGATGCCTCTAGAGGCTGACCTAGAACAAAGGCTACACAGAGTTAAAGAATAAAGTAGGTATTTATTAAAAGGTCTTCCAAGGATACACCTTGGGCAGTACAAGAGCCTGGCCAGGGCTACACCCAAGATGCACGCAAGATGGATGCAAGATGGACGACCAGTCACGAGTTCTCACAATTTAAGTTTTTGTCCGTTTACATATTGCGGTTAATTGCCCAACTCCAGCTGCAGGCTATGAAGTCACATCCTCCTGGTTTGCTCTCTTCAATTTGCCATTGTCTATGCTTTTTGAGCCTGAGACTGCAATGGTGTCCTTGGTTCTCAAGCTGGAAATGGATTGTTTTGTCTACCTACCCTGCGAGGAGAACTTGCTAACACTTTATATGAAGTTCAGAGTTACACACTAAGGCAGCACAGAATCTGAAAAATATGAAAGCTAAAACTTAAGGTATCAACAAGATGTTAAATGCAATTACTTTATTTTACTGGTTTAGGTATTTCACACTTTTTTGCTGAGAGTTCTGTACTCCTACAGGTTTATTTTCTTGACGTCTAGTATCCTACTTACCCTTTCCACTTCTCACTTCCAAAGGCTCGTTTGATCAAGTTATACTGTTTTTAAAAAAATCCTGATAATCACTTGTCTTTTCAGACCTTTTGAATACTCAATTTTTGGTTCTCAAGTAACTTCACTGAGCAGTACTTGCACAGCATCAAAGCCTTTTCTGCTTGTCATGCCACCCCACCCACACGGTAGGTGTGCAAGGAATTGGAAATGAAAAGAACCAGGAGAGTTGTGCCCAGCTGACCCAAGAGGTATCCCATTTCAGGTGATGTCATAGTCAGCATATAGAGCTGGAGGAAGATGCAGGAAGATGGGGGACCACAATGTTTGAAGAGATATCATTTGGCTTCACAAGTCACTGTTACATGTGATGGAGCCCTGCTTTCCCAGGGATGGCCAAACACTTGTCTGGCCATGTGAAGCGGTGAATAAATTCATTATGTCTATGCTTGTAAATGTCAAATTTTGTTTTACCTATTAATTTTATCTACGGAATTCTGTTCATCTCAACCTGTGAGTTTTCTCACTTTTACTCTTCTGATTGTCTCTCCCATGCTGCTGGTGAGGGAGTGAGTGAGTGGCTGTGTGTGGCTTACTTATTTACTAGCTGAGGTTAAAGTACAACAGTTGTGGAATGAACAAGAGTTCCAAATTATATATGATTATTTTCTGTTCTTTTGACCCTTATAGCCTATGACTTTAACATCTGTCAAAAGGCTCATCTTTTCTTCATTACCTCCCTGTTCTTTGTTCTCATAAAGTAAATGAAATTTCAGTAACGGAAAGGCACCAGTATCAGTAAGTATCAGTGAGTTAATATCTTTTGCACACCTTCTTTAAGAGAAAATATACAAGGCAAGAGAGAAGTGAGAAGGGGAAATGCAAGTGATAAAGAAAAGAAAAAAATATAGTGAGGAAAAATCTTTGCAAAGGGCAAGTACAACAGGCAATGATGAGGTAGTTGTCCAAAATGGAAATGTCCTAGAAAATTAAGACGAGTAAACATAGTTTCTGAGTTTGAATTAGGAAAGGAACCAAATACACAAAAACATATTGACTTTTCCTTTAGCCAGTATCAAGAAATCTGAAATTATAAAAAAATAAAGAAGAAAAAAATAGAAGGCAAAATTTTGTAGACTGAATATGCAAGTGATCTATAATTCTTTATTTTTTGATGACTTTGGGTTTACTGCAGACACAATGCACTTTAATATGGTATTTGTAAATTTGTGTACAAAAAGTCCCTCTCATATCTATGTAAGTTATTACATCTAGAAGCTTCAACTGTTCCTCCAGCTATACTGATGAATATTTAGAGCGCAAGAAAAATGTGAGAGGGATGAGATATAACTTTGGGAAAATGTGCTTTAGACCTCCTTTATAAAATTTATTCCCATATTTCATTACCAAAAGACAGACAACTTTTTTTTTTTTTTTTTTTTTTTTTTTTTTTTTTTTTTCAGCAAACTCATAGGAAGTTCCATAACAAAGTATGGGCCTGTTCAGGAATGGGAAAAAGAACTTGAGGAGCAAAAAAATAAATTTACAGGAATAAATAGGCTACTCAGAGCTCCATCCATCCTGGTCTTGAATACCTTCAGGGATGGGGTATCCACAATGTCTCTGTGCAACCTGTTCCAGTGCCTCACCACACTTACAGAATTTTTTCAAAGTACTTAGCTAAACCTAGATTCTTCAGCTTGAAAAACATTTGTCCTTGTCCTATCTACTACAGACCTTTTTGAAAAGTCCTTCTCCAGCTCTCTTATAGGACTCTTTTGAGTTCTGGAAGGTGGTCTAAGGTCTCTCTGGAGCCTTCTCTCCTCCAGGTTGAACAACCCTAGCCTAGATCTCTCAGCCTGTCTTCACAGAAGTACTCCAGACCTGTGATCAATTTAGTGGCTTTCCACTGGACTCATTGCAATAGGCAAATGTGCTTTTTGTTTTGGGGATCCCAAACCTGGACAGACCATTCCGGGTGGAGTCTCACAAGTGCAGAGTAAAGAGACAGAATCACCTCCCTTGACCAGCTGCTCACACTTCTTTTGATACAGCCCAAGCTGGGGTTGGATTTCAGATTGCAATTGGCCATTGTAGAGTCATGTTGATCTTTCCATCCACAAACTCCCCAAAGTCCTTCTGCCCAGGGCTAGTCTCCTCTAAGTACAGAGGCCCAGTCTGTACTTGCGCTTAGGATTGGTGCAGGTGCAGGAAGCTTTACTTGGCATTGGTGATGTTCATGAGATTTGCAGAGATCTCTCAAGCCTATCAGGGTCAACATCTTATCCTTGGTGACAAAGAATAAAGAACTGGAGACTAGCACGAAAGGAAAGTCACTCCTTTCCCTCTTACTCCTAGATGAGAATGTTTTCCTTCACACAGGGAGGATTACATACCACGAGAGTATAGCAGGGACCTACAATGTCTATAAAGAGACAAGAATTTGACATGTATCAGAGAAGATTCAAAAGGTAAAGACAACAGGATATGGAATATAGGTGAAAATATTATTATTATTACTATTACTATTAATAATAATCATCATCATCATCATCATCATCATCATCATCATCCTTGTAGCATAGGTCAGAATTTGATAGATCTCCCCAGCTGAACTCCAGGCAAAAAAGTTTCAGATAACAGGTTTTATGTACGGAATTTTAAATTGTGCACAAGCATGAGGTTTTGGGAGATAAAGAGATTCCTATACCATATGACATAAACAAAGTCATGTTACTGTCCCTTTCATATATTGTTGACCATTCACTTAGTCAGACAGAAAATAAAAATTCAGTAAAATGAAAATTAGAGTAGAGAAATTAGAGTTAAAAGTGCTGTGAGCAGAAAGGCATAAAACACATGGAGTCTAAAATCAGTCTTTCAGCTGCTTCCCCTGCAACTTCACAGATTTCCTAGCAGCCTTATCCACAGTTCTACAGATTCATGACTTCTACGTATGTGGAAATTCTAGGTTTATTGCACTCCCTTCTAATACACTTTTGCATTATTTATGTAACCCATCTTTAATCTGGTATTAGCATCTATTATTAATAGACCTAATTACATATCTAGGAGTCAATATACATCTAGTACTGTCATTTATTTTGTTGTAAATCAATGACCTACAATTTCTATTATTTATAGATGCATCTTCTATTTTGTACTAGTAATCCCTTTAAAGAATTTTTGGATTCAGTAGAAAGTCTACTTACTGAAACTTCAAGGAGAATACAGAAAGACTAAAAAACATCCTTAGAGGTATTAGTGCTAAATAGAAATCAACAGCTCCATGGACAGTGAAAAACAAGTATTTTGTATCATCTATTAATATAAATGTATAGTAGATAGAACACGCAAATGACAAATCTATCTAACACCACTATGAAATTTAGGAACATTTTTATGTTACATTAGAAAAGAAAATAAAAACTGCTGATTTTCAATAGTACATCTTTCCAAAACTAATATCCATCTGGAGCTGCGCTACTGTTACCTGCTTTGAACTTGATCCTGCTTATTTTCACACAGGAGTAAAAGTACCAGAAAATCAGTCAGATAGATCTGGGTTCAATACTGAAATATTTCAGATTTTTTTGCATTAAAATGCACTCAGTTGTCTAAAGAAAAAAAAATAAATTATTTGGGTCTCTAAAATATTATTTCAAAGTAATTTTCAGGAGGAAAATGAGCACACTTATCTTTTCTGTACTCATATATTTGGAATTTTGCTCTTTGTCTGTTTATCCTACCTATCAAAGGAGATGAAAACTCTGTTTTATTAATAGAAATTTGTTTTTTAAATAATTGTTGCTGTTTGCTAATTTGAAGACAGTCCTTCAAACAGTTATTACCCCAGTTTACCTGCTTCCATTCCAGATTGACATTGCTTACATTAAAAGGAAAAAAAATAGTGACAAGAATTAGATATACAATCCATTTATTTATGCACATATATGCATTATATTCCCAAAATTCAAATTTCCCAAATAGTACAGAATTAAAAGAAATTAGAGAATTGTTTTGTCAATCCTGGTTTCTAATTTTTATTTTTTTTAATGCTGAGACTCTGTACAAACAGTTTATCTGGGTGCCATGGGGTGACTTTACCTTTAAGATAGCTTTGGGAGCTAAGGAAGTTGAAGCTGCTGGAGGCTGATGGGAGTCTTTTCTCCTGACCAATTATTGGTCATTACTGAGAATTGACAGCAGTTTTAACCATTGAAAAGGGAGATCAACTTGTGAACCCTACCTTAAGATGTAAAGTCAAGGCACTTTAGTTCTCTTTGTTTCCTGGCTGTGAAAGGTAGCAGAGCTCCAGCTGTCTTCCCGTTCCCTGCCCAGGCCATGCAGCCGGGCAGGGGCTGGGCTGGGCCCAGCGGCTCCCGGCCGGGAGATGGGGCCTGCAGGGCTTGCCCTGAGCTCTGGCCGGGCCAGGCTGGTCTCTGGCTCGGCTGCAGTGACGGAGTTCACCGGGAACTGCCGAGTAAAGAAAGAGAAAAAGCTCTGGACCTGCAGCGAGCTAAAGTGTGACTACACTTTCCAGAACAGCTATGAAGAATCTTCTATCAAAGACAGCTCCAGCTCCTGCACTGGCAGAGGTCACAGAACCAGCTACAAAGCCTGGGCAAGATTTTAACCCTTTCATTTCCCAGATGAGACTTGGAGATTAATCCTTTTATCCAGAGAGAGAAAAAGAGAGTGATCAACATGTAAAGAGACTTTATAAAACTATCAGAGACAGTAAAGAAAAGATTTAAGTTTCAGAGAAAGTAGAGAATAAGAAGATGTGTTTTTGAGCTGAAATACCTTTCTGTTGAAGCTATGAAGAAGACTTTTGCCTTTAAATAACTCATTGTTAAAATTACATCCCTAAACTCATGGCCCATACACACCTCAGAGTGATGTGAAATGAGAGGAGTGAGCTCTGATAACAGCAGTTCTGGGCAGCTGACATCAGGGCAATAGAAAACTGTAACAAAAATAGTTTTCTTGTGAGAAACTCCATAAATTAACAGAAAGAGACTTCTGTTTCTCTACAAAGACTGGTGAAAAAGACTGTGGCAGGAATTAGGACTGTTTTAACCATCAAAGTTCCAAAGTTTTTGTCTCTGTTGTCATGTGAACAAGGGAATGGTGGGTAGTAGGGGATAAAAAGGGATTTTCTGGAAGTTTATTCTGGTGTTCTTATTATTGTAGTTTGTTAATAAACTTTCTTTATTCCTTTTAAGTTTAATGCCTGTTTTGCTCTTGTTCTAATCCATATCTCACAACAAGAAATAAGTAATTTTTTTTAGTTACTGGTTTAAAACCACGACATTGGGGTATTTTATATCTTCTTAGTTTTGTTATGCTAAACAGCATAAACAGCATGAGCTGAACAGCATGGGTGCTAGTGGCCCAGTGCTTGAATGTCTACTCTAACCCTATTTACTACAGATGTACAGCTGAATTTTTAAAAAAAAAAAAAAAAAAAAAGAAAAGAAAATTTAATCCTTGAATGACTGCATACACTTAAAAATAAGCACTCTGCCTATCTGAAGTCTTGGTTCAGCCTCATCTTGAAGGCTTATAATTCTTAAAATGCCTATTCTTAAGGAAAGTATCTAAAATGTCCTCCAGCCATGTCCATATTCAACAATACATTGTTGAGCCAGGAGTCCTACTAAGTAACAAAAACACAAGCTTGATCCGTGAGCAATATGTACTAATGCAATTAATTAATAGGAGGTTAATCATAAGTATGGCATTTGTGCCTAATAAAGTCTAAAACTGTGTAAGAGAAACCCAAGAAATACTTTAAATACCATTTGGAAAGGTCAACTTGGTATTTGTGTGATAGCACAAACACATCCTAAATGCCATGGAAATGGCAATAACATGGTATATTTGTTCCAGGAAATGAATTACCAATAAATATAAAACTTCAGTTTTCTTGAGTAGGTAGTGGTATGTCAGATAGCAGCCACACTAATACTGAAGTTATTATAAGCCATCTGGAATTTGCTGTGGTGATATCATAGCAATAATTTGATATTATCATTTACTCTTTGGAAAAGTCTAATAGGCATAGATTAAGAAAGTTCTAAAACAGTCTCACTCCAGATCCTTTATGTGCTTTCAATTCAATTTTGTCACTCATATCTATTGAAGAAATTTTTTTTGGCAAAACAAGGTTAATCATGATACCATGGACAGTATGCATCCCTTTCTGGTGAAAAGCACTATATTACTTTCTACACCAACAAAGTTAAAAAAAAAACAAACATGAGAATTTAATAGACAATACATACTTCAAAACTTTTCAGATCAGTGACTTTGGAAGTCCACATAATTAAACAAACTCTTTGTGACCAGAAGAGCTTGAAATAAAACCCCACAACTCAGAAGGACCATAGAAGAAATATCATCTCTAATTTATACATGAAACTGTTCATGTATGTAAGACTGAGTCTGTGATAGGGTCTGGTGATGCAGACCCCCTCACTGTGCATTGATTATAAACTCAGCACAGAGACACAACAGAAATTACTTTAGGTATTGCTGTTTAGTTTGAACAGAGAGTTTTAATATCTACAGTCAATAGATTAAATATAGCAAATAAAGTTGAAAACTAAAAATTATTTAGGAAGTCAAGAAAAATATTAAGATTGTGCCATAGACAATAAAAAAATGCATTTCTGTTAATTTTGTGAAAATATGCAGTCTTGAAATATTTTCAATTTCAATATATAATTCTAAAATATTTTCTAAAATTATTTTGGTGTCACAGTCATTTAGGAGTGGTTGGAACTATCATCTAAATGTTATGGAGAAAAAAATTCAAATAATAGACTATCAAAAATACTAGAACTATTCAAGATTTTGAATCCCTCACAAGAATTACAATTCACTAAATAAAAAAATCCCAAAACCTACAAAACAACCAAATATATTATCATGCTTTGATGCTTCTGGCAACTTGATTCTTTTCAGAAGAAATTAACCTTCTCTTCTTTTAATCTTGAAAAGCAAAGATTCTGTTTCCCTTTTTTGTTTTTGAGAATAATGGGTTGTCAATCTGCTGTGATGATTGTGAGACTATTGTTCTCACCTATCATAGATACAGTATGTGATATCTGAATCGACAATTGAAATCTGTGACAGATATGAATCAAAAATATTTTTTTTTTTAGCATAAACCGCACAATAAGCCTTGAGTCAGGGGAGGTTAATCTTCAACTATCACTATTCTGATTTTAACAGTAGTCACATATGTCAGATTTGAAAGCTCTAATGCTGTCTCATCAAACTTAGATTCCTTCCAAGAAATCCTCTGAGAGGAAAACAAATATTATAGTGCAATTAAAAATTTCATGATTAATTTCATAGTGTCTTAAGTCAAAAAGATCAAAACTTTTTTGTGACAGGATCTTGGTCAGTGTGTGTGCCTTAGCCTTCCTAACAAACTCCCAAAAATTAAAATAAAGTCTTTAGATTATGAATTCAAAATGTTAAATTTTAAAATACAAAAAAAAAAAAATCAAAGATCATTCTGGAAATTAAAATTATTTTAAATCAAATTTTCTTCTGCCTGATAAACTCTTCCTTCTGAATATTCCATTCAATTCAATGACCTTCATTTAGTGTATGTTGCTGCACATCTGTGCTGTCTCCCTCCTCTCTGCTCCTCTGCAGCCTCTGGCATGCTCTCCCCTCCTAAGTAGCCCAAGAGAGATCACATTCCCCTTCCTGTTTCCAGAAGCAGCCTATTGCTTCACTTGTTTGCAAAAGCTCAGAACAAACCTAAATACTGTCAGTCAAATGCTGTAAAAAGCTCTAAGTCTTTGAGACAAGATTTGTACTATTAATATTGAACAGCTAGGGGCTACTTAAATAATTGCTTAGACTAATGATTTAATAGGTCATTAAAAGACAAAATTAACTTCTAAAATTTTTTACTATCAAAATAAAGACACAAGATTCTCTTAGACAGTCCTTGTGATCTATTGAATGACACATTAGATAAAAATTAAGTACTCTACTTAGGACAACAAATTTAGAGATGTGAATATTTTATTTTTGCATTAAATTTGACACCTGTAATAATATATGGCATTATCCTAATAGAATCTGTGGCACCAAGGACATAATTGTAAAGTTTCTTCAATGCTCATTAAAATGGAATGATTCAAAAGATATGGAATAAGATGAAAACCAGACAAAATTAATAATAAAAACTTATTTTACATTTTACAAAGAAATAAGACCATCAGGAAAACACCTTTTCAATCTAATCTATCTAAATCCAATTATCAAAAAGTAACACACATTAGTAAGCAGTAACTAACTCTTCTGATAGTTCATTTTATTTTTTTTTTAATAAAGGTTATTTTTAGGAAGTGAACTACCGCATTGTCAATTTTTAGCTTAAATTAAAATCATGTAAGAATTTCATGCCACACTTCAAATTAGAAGTCAGTTCAGGACACTAGCACAGTAACAATAAGAGAAGTTATAAATAGATTAAAAAAAGGCAGATAACTTGTGCTGGAAATTAGAAAACAAAACTGAGAGAAGCATTAAGAGGATTGATTTGTCATACTGGAAAATTGAAGGAGTTCCTTTGGGCACAGGAACAGACAAATCTAATGTCTCAGATTAGCAAACCAAAAGTTCTCTAAAAGATGCCTTACCTTGGAAAAGGAAAAACATGGGATTTTTAGTTTGTTTATTTTTTAACACTCTTAAAAAATGATGATGACTCTCATGGATCCCAAGAATTCCTTGTGTGAAATATTGAATAATTTTTTCAAACTCTGAATTGTAATAATTTAGGTTAGTTAAACCAGAAAAGAATATTTTAAAAGGCCTCTAATGTTTCTTTTTTCACAGTAATTTACAATGTTTTATTACTTTATAAAGCAATGTGCAATCAGGACACAAAAAATTATTGACTTTACTGTTGAAGTGCTGTATATACTGGAAACTGAGCTAAAATGCTATGTAAATAGGTGGTTATGTAATGCTGAGCAGCAGGTTTTACAAATTATTAGCCTTGATGAATTGATCAACACAATGCATTAACTGTTGTAAAAGAACACAATCTTCTTGTGCTCTTAACATTGCCAGAAATCTAGATAGACATAATATTGACCAAAATATTTGGAATTGAAGAACAAAGGACAGTGCATGAAAAACACTGTACAGGATGCATAAAAAATCCCTCTGGAAGATCTTCCAAAGCCACCTTTAAAATGCTTCATACAGTAAGGTTTAATAAATATTAAAGACAGGGGGCTTACCTATTAACAATAGTGGTTTTTTAAATATTCTTCTGAAGTTTTGAGAAGTTAATCTCCATTTTATACTGAGTACTAAACCTAAATTCTCACAGGGCACTCTCCTCAAGAACATAGACTGGTTTTCTTGAGGGATCCATCTCTAGTTAGTGAAACATCTAATCTTTCAGAAAAATATAAAAATCCTCTTATATTATTTAGGTCACACATATGATCATAAATAATGAAGAATTAGGGAAATCAGGTGTTTTGGACCATTTTTAGATAAAAAATCTTAGCTGTGAAACTTACACCTTTAGCTATAAGAAATCATGAAGATTTTAGATTACAGTGCATGTACAATTCAAATGTCATTCTTTTGTTTGGTTTTCAGGGATATTTAGAAAGCATTTTGTTTTTATTGGCTCAGGTACTACAGCAGATGAAAATATCTGTTCTGCTGGCAGGGGGTGACTGTTGTGGTTTACCCACAGTCAGAAACCAAGTCCCACACAGCCAGGCTCTGTCAGATGTTCACTGAGGAAGAAAAATGACATCACTCCTTTCCCCCCATCCTTCTTCTTCCCCTTTCTTTATATACTGAGCATGATGCCATATGCTCAGAAAGAGATATGAGTATGAAATATCTCTTGGATCAGATATGGTCAGCTAGTTGTGTCACCTCCAAAATGCTTGTGTAGTCCCAGCCTGCTCACTACTCACGGGCAGGGTGGTGTGAGGGGCAGAAAAAGCCCTGATTCTCCAAGCACTGCTCAGCAGGAGCTGTAACATCCCTGTGCTTTTGATGCTGCTTTCAGCACAAATCCAAGATGCAGTCCCATACAAGCTACTGTGATGAAAATGGACTCTGTCATGGCCAAAACCAGCACAGAGCCTGAGATAACCCACGTTGGACAAAAACAAAACAGGTATGTACTTAGAAATAATGGACAAATATGTCTGGAAAGAAAAGAATACTTCAAAAGTCAGCTGGCCAATTCTTTAGTCTTCCAGTAGAATAGACCATCCCTGTGTAATTCTTTACAGATACTTGTCTAACTTGTTTTTAAGAGGCTCAAACAATGGAAACTGCCAGTTTTGTTCTTTATATTGACAATAAGTTAATTAATTCATGCTCATACTTTTCTTTCTGTTAACAGCTGCACAAAACCAGGTTGGTTTCTTCCTATTTGTAGCTACCTTTTCTGTGACTGTGCTCCAATCAGTTTTCTTTCAGCAGAATAAACTGTCTCTCTTTCCTTGTAAATCATGTTTTCTAAAAGCCTTTTATTCTCACTGATTTTCCTGAATTCTGACCTAGGTCAGGGACTCAAATAAGGGCATTATGACTTGACCTCAATTAGTATGTCTATGTTGTGAAAATGGCATACTTGTGTATGCATTACAGTGCACACACGATGTTATCATTGCAGCAGCATATTATTCACTGTCATATCAGAGCTCTCATATGGCCCCACTTATTTTTAATGAAAAAATTTTCCTGCCAGTTCCAGTGTATTAAGAATAGTTTCCTCAAGCTTGCTAGAACTACATCTCTTTCATCATGACTGAGCTTCCATAAACTACTAGTGTTCCTAATCCAAAACTTGCTCAGGAGTTTTGGTCAGGCAGGAGAAAGACCATCACCTGCTCAATGTACATCAGCATATTATGATCCAAATATCAAGTTTCCTCCTACTAGCAGAGTTATCTTCACAGTGGCAGATGACACTGGGCTGAATCTCATGTCATTCTCTCCAATACAGAGATCCTCTTGCACTCAGCACATGTAAGGAGTCAAAAAAAACAAAGAGTGGGTCCAGAGGAGGTCATGAAGATATTTAGAGGGCTAGAACACCTCACTTATGAAGACAGGCTAAGAGAGCTCATCCTGGAGAACAGAAGGCTTCAGGGAGCTGTACTTTAAGGTGGCCTACAAAAAATCTGAAGAGAGACTTTTTGCAAGGGCATGTAGCAATAGGACAAGGAGGAAAGGCTTCAGCATGAAAAACAGCAGGATTAGATTAGATGTCAGGAAGAAATTCTTTACTTTGAAAGTGGTGAGGTACTGGACGAGTTGCCTGGAGAAGCTGAGGATCCAAATCCCTTGAAATACTCCTGACCAGGTTGGATGGAGCTTTGAGCAGCATTGTCTAGTGGAGGATGTCCCTGCCCATTCCACTGAAACTAGATTATTTTTAAGGCCCTTTCCAACCCAAACCATTCTGTGATTATATGAAAAAAGTGTTCAACAAAACAGGTAACTTTCAAAATGTCCTTCAATAGCAAGTGTCTTATTTTAATTAATCTTGATGTAATTTTCTTTTTGCCAGTATAAAACAAGATTACTTTTATTATAATTACAGTCAGGGAACATAGGTTACTCTTCAGTAACAGTTTGTCACAAAAATGAAGCGAACTAAGAAGTTTTTGTTCAGTTTCCCACCAGATAGCCATGTTATTTTAATCACTGTCTTTCATGTATCTTTTACTTCCTTCAATAGAGAAAACAAGGTAAATGGAAACAAACTACAATGTAAAGAAATTGGAATTTTTAAATTCATTTTTTCTCCTACTCTTTCTTTACAGTTTCACCCTATGGAACATTAAACAGAAAATTCCCACCACTGCTGCATTCCAGATTATTTTTTTTCATAGATTTAGGGTTCTCAGGGATTAAGAAAAGGAGATATATAGTATTGATTATAAAGCTTTGGAGCAAGAAACAACAGCCTGTTAGGAAATCCATTACAGTGAGGTAAAAGCCAGATGTAGTAGAAAAACGAAGTATTATGTTATCTAGATTAAATGCACACACAAAATTTAATATCAGGAACAATCACTCACTAGTGAAAATGTAGTTAAGATAGTTTAGATGATCCCATTTTCATCTCAATTAGATTATCATCATCATCATCATCATGAGTGTTTACTTTTCTTATTTGATATTTAATTGTCACTGGTCATTGTCACTGGTCATATTTCTTTTGCTTAGTGCACAGGATCATGAAAGTATCAGGATAATTTGCAGTGGTGAAATTCATTGAACCAAAAGTAAAACAAGAAGTCTTTGAGCCCATTTAAACTAGGTTTTGTTGCAGTATAATCTAATTTTAAATACACTTTTTTTAATTGATAATTTAAAGGGTTCAGAAAGTGGCTTAAAAAGAGCATGGAAGAGAGATCCAGTGGTGATTATTAAATATGCAAATAATGAAAGGTCAAGAAATTGCTTGACCTGAAAACAGCTGGGACAATACGGGATGTAAGTGGACGAAATGTGTCATGTGTTCCCATTCATTTTCCTAAGTGTCTCTTGACTGAACACTCAAAATGGCTAGACAAAGACTAACCCAAAGAGATGAATACCAACTGACTTTCCTTTTTCTTTTTATTCCCCTCCCCCCGCTTCTCTTTCTGATGAATTTTGGCATCTAAGTTATCAACTTTTTTATTTGCAATGAACTACCAAGTTCTTACCAGATTCTGAAACTGCTTAAACCAAAGTCTCTTGCAACATGTCTATAGAATCATCTGCCTCACCCTGCTGTATCTCAAATTTTCAATCATTAGATTAGATTGCTTCTCCTCCTACAGGGATTTTCTCTTGGCACAAGCTTCTTCAGAAGCATAGCATGGATGGAGCATAAGCAGAGAAAACTTACAGTCTGTATCATGCTGGAAAGCTAAAACCCAGTTTTTAGAGCGATGCTGTAGAATTGTCTAGGATGGTATTTTGAACCTATCACTAGTGTGACTTTACTTTTTCTCTGTCCTGATCTGTAGATCAACCTACAATGTATTATTATCTTGTACTTCTTCATTAGATAAACAGAATAAACTTGAAGTGGCTCAGAGAACTGTGTAAGGCTGGAGGTAATCTTGGTGGAGGTGCATCATTGTTCAGAATCAAAGCTGTGTAAAGGATTGATTAAAATGTATCAAACCAACCTGCCAATGTCATTAGTCTACCTGAGGAGTTCAAATACAGAATTCAAATGCATTTCAGCAACAAAGAACATATCACTGGTGTAGCTTTATGTCCTGGGTTATATAGAAGGTCATAGAGATTATGATAATCTTAAGTACATATAGTCAAGAAGTTCTTCATAAAATTTTTGAATACTACAGATATCATTGAAGCATTGACATTTCAGAAGTGGGAAGAAGATGACAATAAGCCAAAATATTGTAGAATCATAGAAATAGAAATCTCTCCAGAGTTTATTCATCTTCATCTTCTCACCCCATGTTCAATAGACCCCAGCTCCTTTCACAGACACATTTCTAAAAATCTTCATTGAAAGTAATGTATTTTGCAATTTCTATGTAAATAAAATATTCCGGTGCATGCTTGTCTTTGGAACAAAACCATTTTGCATGGCACTTGAATCATTATTGTTGAAAATTAAAATGATTAAGTAATTTTGTCACCTTCCTTTGGCTTTCCAATTTGTTTTACACCTTTTTTAACCTACTTTGCCCCAAAGTGCTTATCAGACACTGCTTAAGGCTTTTTCAGTATCAAAAGGAGTAGAATAATCATCTCATGTCATATTTATGACATTCTTTTTAATATATTTCAGAATTTTATCTAATATTTTTATTACCATCACATTGCTTACACCTCTCCAATTTGTAGCCTGTTTTTTTAACCCCAGTATAAGTGCTTACTCATTTATGCACCATTTTACATTTATACTCTGCATCTTTTCTTCAGTAAGTGTAAAACATAAACTTGCCCCTACAGAATTTATTTGTATTGAAATCAGCCACTTTCCCAGAGTCATTCTGACCCAACATTTAAAAATTCAAGGACTTTAAAACATGGTCTATCACTGAGCCAATAACAGGATCCTTCCACTCAGAGATTGACCCTGCTTTAGTAATGTCTTCAGTAAAGATGGCATAATGCCAAACAGGAAGAAGGGTCTGGTCAGGGACACCTTCTTAAAGTACATTCTGGAATAGCAGTGTTTGCTAAATCATATAACGTTTAGACTACTTGACTAGTTTCCATTTCAACACACTTGTTTTCTACACAATCTTCTCCTGAGTGCTAATTATCACTTTAGCACTTTTATTAATTTTCAGTTAGACCATGCTCACTTTATTGTTATTTAAATGCATACTAACTTGTAAGCATTGTCTAATTCCAATGGGTTGTAGGTGTTGGCATTTATTGAATATTAAGCTGATAATGATAAATTC
The DNA here is from genome assembly GCF_001522545.3 of Parus major. NCBI lineage: Eukaryota > Metazoa > Chordata > Aves > Passeriformes > Paridae > Parus > Parus major. The sequence goes on from NC_031770.1 coordinate 92,168,661, forward strand.
ATTATATCCTGTCAACAACCATAACCTGCCTACATATATTCTTTTTTTGCTAGCTAGGAAATGTGTACAAGTGAAAAGTTCAGTAGCATTGTATCCTCAAATGAAAAATATTAAATAAACATAGCATTGTTTACAATTTACATATCTGAATGGCTTTTCAATAGGCATTGGACTAAGTCTTTTAGATAGCTGTTTTACATGTTTTGGTTGTTCTGTATTGTTACTGCCAATTTATCTGCATCACACATGAACATGAAGGTTTTCTAAGTTAAAATAGTGTATTTTTTATTATTATACATTTAGTATAAAAATGCATACAGCTTGATGCCAATAACCTTTTGTGGAAATATTACATATTACATCATATTTTTTCCTTTTTTTTTTTTTTTTTTTTTTTTTTTTTAAGATAATCTACATGTGGCAAGATGAGAATAAGACACCACCTATCTCTTGCTTTACCTCATGAGGATTTCTAAACATCATTTATGGTTAAGCCAGCAGGCTGAGTCTGATTCCAGACTTCAAAATCAAGGACAGTAAAACCATAGGCTTTCTTTGATCACCTACTGTTAATAGCAAAACCTTGAGCTTTCAAGAAAGAAAAATAAATCTGAGTCACCTCAAAAGTCACAGCTGCATCAGTTTCTACTAGTTTTGACAAATGACATCTGAAGGACTCTTAACAAGACAATAGTCCAGTCTCATCAAAATTTGATCTCAGATTTGGTATTTCTCTCACTGGATAAAGAGCTGACAAACCAATCAATCTTTGTTCACTAGCCTCCTCCAATTACATATTTTGCTTCCGTCAACCCCATTTTTTGATAGTGCACACAGCAGCATGCATTGCTGGATAAAGAAAACAGTGATAGATCAAGTACTGCTAGAAAAAAACTGCATGCTAATAAGGACAATATGAATTATAATGAATTCCTCAAAGTTCATACTGAAACTGTACTGCAGACTAGAAGAACCATCCTCATCCCTTCCATTAGCCCAGCCAAATCCAACTCCAGAGAGTTATAGAGAGATATATATTGCTTCATCAATCCCAGATGCACACAGTCTGCAACAGAACTAAAGGCTTAATGCAGACAGGAGTTATCATCTTCTTGAACATCATGGGTCCATCCTATTCATATACAGTTACCAACAACTCACTCACATTTCCAAAGCTCAGAACATTCATTAATCAAGATACATTGAACCCTTGGAAGATCCACAGCCTAAAAATTATGAGTCTTATCTTCTGGTTATTTTGAGAGAATCATGCATAAATGAGATCCCTCCTGAGAAGAAAATGATACAATTTTCTGTTAAATACTCAGCTGTCCAGATGAAATGAAAAACACCTGCCTTTGAATCTTTCAACTGTAGACAACTACTGCCCACAAACAAAATTTCAGTTTCTTACAAGCATGCAAAAGTATTAAGCTAGATTTTACATTATATATCTATATGATTAAAGCTAATACTCCATCTGCAGTGTTATCTAAATTTTCACTAGGATAAAAAATTAAAACAAACTCAGCAGCGCTTTTAGTTGATTTTGTCCCTTCAATGTTTTGCAAGTTGTCCTTATATAGCAAACTCTCAATCATATTTAATGTTATTTACCATGCACAATGCTTTGTAAAACTCCATCTGGGTTGGTATGCAGCAAAGCATTTCTCTGACAATATGGGATACAAGTGATTTGTGAAATCTGCTGTCAGATCACTTTCTGCACCAGATTTTAGTTGAATTCCTTGTCTTAATTTTATTTTCACTAACTTCAGTGTCTATTGATCAGATCAAAGGCTCTCTATAATTTTGAAATAAAAACTGGGTCTGATATTATCATCCTCTGTTATGAAAGAAATTTTCAAGAATAGTAATTAAAAATCTAGAAGACAGACCATTTTCAAGATCTAGTCACAATTAAAAAACATGTTACTGCAAGGTATTTCTTGCTTCTCCAAGCACAAGATTAATTTAATTAATTTTTTTTTTACTTAAATTAATAGAAACAGATTCAAAAATAACCAATAATAAAAAAATCCATCACCATGAAAAAAAGACCTATGCTCATGAGATTGAAAAGCTAAACACAGTGCAGGTGTTAGCTGTAAAATTTACTGCAAGACCAAGAAGTCCTAAGTCCTATAGCATTGGATGTAATCTATAGTTAAGATACGTAAAAAATTGTGTTCCTGTCCAGCTATACAAAATTCTTTGGTAGTTAGGAGATGGCAGATTGTTCTTGGAATATCTAGTGTGCTGTAACTAATATACTATTCAGATTTATTCCAAAAAATTAAAAGTTTACATTCAACAATAGTCAACACAATCATCAGTCCAGGCATAGTTCCAGTAGTGTTTTTTTAGAGAGTAGGAAGAAAACCAGGTTAATCCTGTATTGTTCTTTCACTCCATAGTTACATATTTTGCATTCAGTATATGGTTATTTCATCTAGGAATTTTCCTAGCTTGCATATAAAAACTGAACTATGAAGGACTTTTGAAAGTTAAGATATATCTGCTGCTTCTCCTATATTCACAAAGCAATTAATCTATCATAAAAGGAACTGTCACTCATTTGTTAGTGGCTTTTTAAGCTCTCCTGTGGAAAAAGTTTTGCTTTGCACAAGGAATTTCAAGTTAAAATAAGACTTTTGGTTTGGATGTTTATCTTGGAGGTCAGCTGGAGCACTTGATGCATCAGTTGTTAGATGAAAAAGGTACCAAAAATAATTGAATCAAAAATTAAGTCTGGAATCCTACATTCTACCCTAATCACAATATTAAAGATTTCTGTTCTTTGTCTTTGGACCAATGAATTATTAATCATTTTATCCCAAATGGAACTGCATAAAAAGGAGAAAACTACAAGTCACTATCCCCTTTTATTCTACCATCTCAGTTTGCTTTTACCCTCAAAGTCTACAGATTTTTGGTTTGGGCAGTCTTCTGAGAATTGTGAAATTCTGTGCAAAAATGTGCATGTGATAAAGATTGAGAAAGTTGTCTGTCAGAATCAGAACCTGGAAAAGTTGACTTTCAAAGTACGAGGATTACTCTTTATGCCTTTTATGCCTTAAGGTAATTATTTAACCACCAATCTCTGCTTTTAACTGTATCAACAGAAGAAAGTGGTGCCTCCTGGCACTTAGCTTGGTATGCAGGAACAGGATGTGAATTAAAATATTTATATTCATCATCTATTTATAAAGTTTACTGATCTTCACAGTTGTCAATAACTGCTTATTGTGAATCTCATTCTGAAGAATGCATCTCTCCAAGCACAAATTGTATGGAAAGTGGGCACTTAATGTACCACGGAAGATGCTGAAATCACAGTCATTGGACAACGTACCTTATGTTGCTTAAAGCCTCTACTGGAATTATACATTGGCCTGTGCACCTTTTAGAGTTGCAAGTCTCCTTGGATGGATTAGCGAAATGTGCAATAAATATGTGTCAAAGAAAGTTCCTGAAATATGAATATTATGCCTCTGTAAGATATACTCATTTATCCACATTTAGAATTAGAACTTTGACTTTTCCTCTAAAATTTTCTTTCTTTTTGAAGAAATAATTAATGTGTTAAAATCAATACCAAATAAGAATTCATTTAAGTGTACTCTTGAGATTCATTGCAGATGGATTAAAGATTATCTGGTTTTGCACTCTGCTTGCACAACTAAATAATCATTCAGGTGTTTTCTATCCTTTCTTGGTTTTAATGCCTCCCTGTCAAATAAATGATCATTGCAAGTCTTTTTGCAGAAAATTTGTCCCATTTTTCCTATTTTTAGGACAAATCCTATTTGTCCTACTGCATTGTTTAGTAGTTCTTACTATGTTTTATTGTAATTCTTAAGTAAAAAGACTACTAGAATTATTTTCTTGTTTCATAGTGAACTGCTCAACACTATATAGCACCACAGGCAAGTAGGCATTAAAAACTACAGCTGTGATGCAGTGCTTTTTCTGTCATGTATAAAAATATTTGGTGGAACACAGTATATCATAACTAATTCTCAAACACTACATTCTTTCATGCTTCCTATTCATTCTCCATCTCCTACCAGTCTATACCCTACTCTTCTTCCTTTGATACTTTTATTACATGATAATATTTTAGTTTTATTCATATTTTAAGATCAATGTACTAATTTTTTTTAGAAGAATCTTTGAGATTTTAACGTTTTGCACCGAGCTAAATGGAAAAAACTGTGCAGAACTGAATACAAAATAAGTGCGTGTTTCATCTATTGAAATGTAAAGGTCTCTAATCTGTTTGTTTATATTTGAGGTGGTTATCAAAGCTGCTTCTGCACTCCTTAGCTAGGAAAAAAACACTTCTGTAAGATTCATTGCACTTTAAAGGACACTACTCCCATACATCTGATAAATCACACTCTGGAAATGCCTGACTTTCTCCACCAATTACCAAGAGGGCCTAGTGCAATTTATGTAGAATAGATGTCTGATGACAGATATGCAGAAGTGGTCAGATGCATCTTCTCCTTCGAATCTGATTTTGCCATAACTGACTCAGAAAAATATATGCTTTTAAAGTTGAATGTGTTTTCTATAGTACTCCTCCCATATATAATATTGTAAATGCATACTGTATTAAAAATAGTCAGATTACAACTCTGTAAACTGAAATATGCCTTTTTGAAATTCTGCTGTAATACACAATGCAGCAGGAAAAATATGCCCCTCTAGGGAGGAATTTTTAAATGTACCTGTTTGTGATGGGGCTATTGGGTGGAAGCAAGCAGTTGATGAGTTTTCATCCTTTGCTTTAATACATGTCAATATATTGTAAATAGACCACTGTGTAGCAAAATTAATTAGTAGGGATGTTGCAAATGTGTGCCTGGCTAGCACAGAAACTCACATGTGTATTGGTTTGTCATTAAACACTCTCTTCCTACCACGTTAGATATAAAAGAAGGAGAATTTTTTTTTCAAATATTGAAATCAGATATATTACTATGATGTATAGTCAACTGTAAATTTTCCTTGAATAAGCTAGAAAAGCCATAAAGGACAGTCAACTTGGGTCCAAGCTGAAGTATCACTCAACACAAAGTGCAGGACTTTGAATACCTCTTTAATGTAGTACAGACTCACAGAAAAAAAAAATACTTGAGATCTTGCTTTTCTTCAAACAAATTAATTTCTTCACCTGCAGAATATATTCACAGATAAGTTATGCAGATTCCCCAGCAATTTAGTTTACATCCAACAGTTCCAGAGCATTGTCATATGGAAAATGTTGTCTCCATATCCATAATGGGATATCACATGAGTTTTTCAATGTCATGAAAGTGTAAGCAATTTCTCTGGCACAGCATACCTCCTCATCCATGCCACTAAAAGGTTTGTTTATCAAGAGTTTTGTCTATTTTGGTAGCTGGAAGAAGAATATGATTTGTATCAAGCTCCTGAACCACACTAGTACTGGAGAGAGCTCACTGAAACAGACTGCATATCTGAATGTGTACCTACTGCTGCAGAAATAGCTTCACATACAAGATCAAGACATATGGGCCCTTTGCAACCAAGTGCTTCTGGGGGCATACAACTGGTCACTACTGAATTCATGCTAATAAGCAATATAAAAAACCATTACGTGACTATTGCAGGGAGTCTTAAAAAGAATGCCAGACCTGAAAGGTACAATTTACTGCTAAACTGCTGTAATGAAAGTGAATTACAACTAGTACACAAGGGAAGAAGGTATAAAAGACTTTCATAAAACAAGCTACAAAACAATTCAGAGAACATGGTGGAACAATCTATACTTCAGCTGAGCAGCATGCATACTTATAGACCATGTCTGAAAATTTAAAAGGGAATTTAAATATATATATATATATATAAAAGGGAGAGGTTAGTCTTAAGGAGGTAAAATAGAAATAATTTTTACATTTCCATGCATTCCAACAAGTGCTATTGAAATTCTGATGCAATTTCACTGTTTAGAGACCCAGTCAATTTCTAATCACAGGTACTTAAAATGCTCTTTAAGATAAAGAATAACACCATCCTGATTCATGAGATGCTTATATTTTTAATCAGCCAGTGTAATTGCTGTAGTAAGCACAGTGAGCCTGGCTTGCCCTTGCACTGACAGCACTTCTACCTGATCAGTGTAGTTCCTTTGGGTTTAAACCAAATGTAATTCCAGAGTTTCTGGTACTATAGACCATGCAACATAATGGGTCATTAAGATATTAATTCAAATGCTGAAAACATATCACTCAATTTATTGCACCTCTTGTTTCTTCAGAAAATACTGAGGGAATGTCACACGAAATAGTAAAACATTACTGGACAGGAAATAGTGGCCCTGGGCTGCAGTACCATTATGTACTTATTTCCAAATCTCTCTTTATAATAAACTTCTTAGTTTTATAAATTTAAAATGTCATCTGATATCAGTGGTAGCAACAGTAAAATATGATAGATCACACAAAGAATGCTGATTTCCAGTCTTAATAAGGAAAAACTCTGAATTACTAATCTTCAGTTGACAAATTATCCTTTATTTGGCCAATTGTAAATCAAGGGGGTGAGATGGTTTGGAATTGTGGAATGGACAAAATGGAAACTATTCATGTACCATTGACAGAGCAACTGTGGGGTGAGGAAAATTTCTCTTCTGCAGATTTATATCCTAAAGGCAAAATCCTGAAACAGAAAAGAGGGGCCAAGTACTTCAGATTATTACAGTAAAATTAAACTAAACTAATGCATCAGAGACATCATCTGCCTAATTACTTTAGAGCTGATGTGAGTAATTTATGTCAGTTAACTGCCAAAAGGATATGCATATACTTTTGAACTACTTGGTTCTGGGTTTATTTTATAGAAAATAGAGAGAAACAGATATACTCAGTCAGAATTGAATGGACCTAGTTTAGATGTTAACTGTGACCTAAAATGAAACGTAATAGAAAGTAGAATCACAGTCCCTGAACAGTTGAGGTTGAAAGGGACCTCAGGAGGCCATCTAATGCATCCCCTCTGATAAAGCAGGTTCACCCAGAGCAGGTTGCATAGGACCATCTCCAAGCAGATTTCGAATCTCCAGAGAAAAGACTTTGCAACCTCTCTGGGCAGCCTGTTCCAGGGTTCAGTCATCCTCACAGTAAAGTAGTTTTCGTCATGTTCATATGGATATTCCAATGTTCCAGTTTGTGCCCTTTGCCCCATTTCCTGTCATTGGCCACCACTGTAAAAGGATCTGGCCTAGTTCCCTCAGACTCTCCTCATAAGAGAGAGGCTCCTGTCCCATCATCATCTTTGTAGCTCCCCACTGTAGTTCCTTGTCTGTCTCAAGACGAGGAGCCCAAAAGTGGACACAGCACTCCAGGTGCGGCCTCACCAGGGTAGAACAGGGAAGTATCACCTCCCCCTATCTTCTGTCCATGCTTTTTCCCAGGATACTGCTTGGCCTTCTTGGCCACAAGGCATACTGCTGGCTCACGGTTAACTTCTTGTCCACCAGGCCCAGCTTCCTCTACAGAATGCAAAGATTTTCTATACAGGCTACTCAGATACAGGAGTGTACATTTGGTCAGAATACTGCATTCTTTGGAGGAACCCATCTAAAACAAAGTCTCTGAAAGGATATTATTCATAATACAAGAAAGCAAGAAAAAGCTGGCGGCATTCATCTGCTGGATTGATGCAGCTCACCAGAGCCCAGGCTAGCTCAAAGGACACACTGGCAGTGTGCTAGGTGTGGGAACTGCCTCAGTGTAGGATATACCACAGGCAGAACCTTTAGAGCCGCTTGCTCTACAGTGTGGGATCGCTAACCGATGTCAGGGATTGAGTGAAGGAGTAAGGAGGAGGCTCTTTGTAGGAGCTTCCCAGAGGGAAGAGTTTTTGAGGCTGAAAAGGTCAGGATGAGAAGAGCCCCGAGTACTCCTGTGCGCAGAGTTAAATACAGGGGAGTTTCAGGGGATGGGTACAAATTTTAACCAATCAATAACATACAGGGGAGGAGCATGAGGTGGGGTTTACAGTATGGGGACCAGTGAGGATAAGGGGGAGGAGAAGAAAAGTCACATGGGCCAATGGGGGCCTCGAGGAATAGAGGATTTCCAAACGGGAGGTATTGCAGGGGCTGGGCTAACAGGGGATTGACAGGGAAGGGTCCAGAACAAGGAGCAGGGTTCCAATGATGGACAGGGAAGGTACTGGAACAAGGAGTTGGGTTACAGTGATGGGCAGCATAGCTGGGGATACAACTTAGGGGAAAACTGACTCTAGGAGAATCATGGAGAGAACATAGGTATGAACCATTAACTATACAACTGTAAATAAACAAAATATTAAAACAAACATACACCACAACGCTGAATGTTTCCTAAGAACATAGATTAATGACATTTTCTCACTTGACCCTCATTTGAATGTAAGTTTAATGAGAATAAAAGATAATAGTAATATCATATGCATATGACATAGATACTTAAATTCCCTAAGAAAATGCCTTTTCTTTGCTGAGAACATGTATTTACTTTTGTGTGTTTACTTTGGCATACACAACGGTATATAATTTCCTAGATGAAATTTTAAATTTTATCTAGGATAAAAATTGTTCAAACTTCACTAAAAATTACTTCTTTCCCCCTCTATTTCATTTGAAAGATTTTATCTAGGAGGCATAATCATCTGTCACTTCAAGGAAGAAATGCTAGTACTGAAATATTGTTAAATTTAATTCCCACTGCAGCACTTCACTAAAACTTATTGGTCTTAGATAGGTGCTAGTTTGAAATCTGAAATTGGATTCTGGAATAAATAATCAAAATACAGTTCTCTTATTATTGTCTAAGTTGTGCTCAGAATCTAAGATAAAGATATCTTTATTAGATTTGGAAGAAGAGAGAGTCTTTTGATTAATGCTCCGATGAAAAGAGCATTTGAAAATATGGGAGTGACAAGGTCACTTGTGCCGTACTTATTGAATAACCCGTCTGGGTAATGGGAGGAAATCTTGTTTCTGTGGGCTATCTACAAAGTATTCCCAATGCCAAACTACATTACATGCAATAATGGATAGTAAGGGAGGGCAAAATTTGTCAAGAAAATGAGGCAGATCTGGACAGAAACCAAAAGTCAAGGTACAAGCACTATAATTAAACAACTGATTTATTTTACAAATTCTATTTTTAAGAACCTTTAACAAGATTTTCAGCAAGAGACAAGACATGCTTGAAACAAGATATTTTCAAACAAGGACATAACCTAAACAGTTATGTTTTTTATATGGTATGGGAAAACTATAAGAAGGAACTAAATTATTCTATTTCTGCCTTGTTACTCTCTTCTCTGACCTCAAGCACTCCTCTCCCTACCATAGTATCTATTAAACATTGTCTTTGAAAAATCAAAAAACATGTATCTTTGTTCCCTCCTATAGAAATCTTACTTAGACAAGAATTACTTACTTTTAAAGGTTTGGGAGGTTTTTGGGATAAGTTCAGAACCTGTATGATAGTAGTGTTTTTTTCAGCAAACAGCTGAGATTTTTAAAATTTAACCAACTCTCAGAGAAAAAAAATACTCTCTGTAGATGGTATTTTTAAAAATATCTGTTCAAACACTAGTTTCATGATTGAACTTTTAAAACTTTACTGTAGAATAGCTTTTTCTGGAGTTTTCAAGGGTTATGACCTCACAAGAGCCATCCATTTCTCAATTGAGGAAGATTTACACAGCACAGTTTCAGTTTCTTTATTTTTTTTTCTTTTTTACTGGATAACTTCCATAAATACTTAAGTGAAACGTAAAAAAAAAAAAAAAAAGTGAATGGCAAATTAAAAAGTCTTCAGAACTCACACAAAGTCTAAAAATTTATCGAATTGCCCACAGCTGACTTCTGTTGTTTTTCACGAATAATCTAGCTGCTGCATGCCACGCATATACAAATTATGTAGCACAGCAGTAGATCAAACATGGTTATTGACAAAAACTATATTGGTATGTCAAATCCACAGAATTTAAGCATAGTGAGAATATGTCTGTTTTGAGGGACTACAAACACTACTAATAAACAGCTAAAAGAGATATTTATGTTTTGTGATGTGAAATAAACACAGAGGGCCCATGGAAGAAAAGTTAATGGGGAAAATGATCCCCAGTTTCTGCTGAAATGCTTCCTTATATCTTCCTGTGGAGTACATGAATTTCCAGAGCAGAAGCACTAGATACCTTCTCTTCTGTATGGCATACTAATATTTCAGGAGAATCTTTGCTTCAGCCGCTTTATCCAGACAATCTATGAACCCAAATTCATACCTGACATAAATCTTTAATTCAGTTGAGTTTCACCAGATTTTATTTTACCTCACAAAATTCCCCAACTTTTACTACAGTCTGAATCATTTTTAGATATATTAAAAAAAAAAAAAAAAGCTGATATTCAAAAGAAAAGAAAACAATAGGGTAATTGGGTAGCATTTAATTAAATATTTCAGTAAAACTTCCTGAATTTATTTTTCTAAATTTCTTTACAGCAAATATGCTGACCTCTAGAGAATTATATTCCCTCCATTTTCACCAGAATAAATGGAATGTGAAATGCATTTCATTATAAATCACAGATTTTATAATGACACTAAACTTTTATTAGACTAAAACATTTGCATAATTTTGGAATTCTGTTGGAAAAAGTATGCTGAGTGATACTTAACCTTACCTTTGAACTTCTTAGAAGGTCATTTTCAATATGCTTTTAGGTTAAAAAATAAAACATTTGAGGCTACAAAGTGAAAAAAAACCTCAAAAGTTCCTATGTTATGGGTGTGATTTTCCTAGAGTTATGTCTAATCCATACAAAATAGTTATTCTTTAACTGTTAGTATTAATATGATTGTTATACTAAAAAAACCACAACAACTTCCTGTTTAGTTTCTCTGAAAATACAATTTATTTAGTGTTTGGGCTATTTTTCTAGATTACTAATTACATTTGAATTGTATAAAAAGATTAATCCTACTAATTGGCCAGTGATTTTATCTCCATTATTTGAAGATACAAAAAAGGCAAAGCTTGTACTTGATATGCAACTTGGCCATATCCACCATTCAAGGATCTTAGACCAATAGCAAGACAGAGAAATGGAGTAAAAACCTCACATTATTTACCAGGAGGTAAAAGGTACACATGGAAACAATTAGAAAACAGTCAAAAGCATTTAACTTTCAATTTAGAATATTACTGGGCATAATATATAGATTAATTTTTAACTTAAACTGAAAATCCCACTAGCCTGATACTGTACACATAATAATACTCTGTCAGAGTGTTTTCAACTATGTATCAGTTGACTTGTAGATGATTTCCCCTACAAATACAATAGGTTTACCTAGTATTTCATGGATATATATTGCCAATATAATTGTTGTGAAAGGGTAAATGTATGGTGCAACTAAATCAGAAATTATTCTCCTAAGTATAAAAATAACATATTTAAAAATTCCATTGAAAAAAATGTTTCCTTTGCATTACATTAGATCTCTAACAAGTGCTTTCTTATCTCAGAATATTTATATAAGAGACACTAAAGCTGGTAATTAAGTATATAAAACTGCAGAAGCAATTTATATAATATTTTAAGGACCTTTTCCAAAAATAACCAGATCCAAAAGGGTCATTGCTATATTTGAATTGCAAATGTCTTAATGGTTCCTTGCTGGTTCCAGGGATTATATAAATAGCTAGACAGTTAAGTTCCTTAAGAACTGAAACAGTGACTTCAGCACTTAATTGTGTTAAACAGGAAGTGAGACTGAAACAATCTCTTACTACTTTTTTATTTTTTTTTTTTTTTCAATTTTCTTTTTGGTGAAAATGGCAGACTTGCTGTTTTCCTTGAAGAGAGAGCATGAAAGAGGCTCCATATAAATGCTGTCAAGTCCCTGAGGACATGACTGTCCATGTCCAGCCTCTTTGGTGTCTTCCTCCATCCACCCACAGCCCAGGACCCCAGTTCCTGTACTTACATTTCCTGTTGGCCTCAGAAGTGATTTCCATATAAAGGTCATGCATCATGATTTCCTGTTTTGATCTTTTTTGAAAACTGCTTTATGCAATTCAATAGGAGAATTAACTAGTTTTGCAGCACCATATTATGCAATTAGCAGATCCCTACATCTACTGCATTTTCAATACTGACAGCCTTTTACAAAACCTTTTATCTTTCAATCTGAAAAGAGCAAATGCTTTTGCAGGGAAATTTAGTGTGAGTCAAATAGATGGCTGAAATAACAAGGAGAAAATAACAATACAGTATGCAAAACAGTCAATGATTTCTGTGAAATGCTGAATTTTAATTACTATAGCTAATTATAATTCTCTCGCATTATGAATGTACACTAGGCTAATGTGGAATAAGATAAAGTGCTACAAGGAAACAGCAGCAACAGTTTATAGACAGATACAGAGAACTTTTCTCTAGGCATAGCTTTTGACATCCTATTAAATGCCATGTCTTTAACTGAAAGACTAGTTCCATTTATAGTGAACTACTAGTCCTTCAATGACTGCAGTCATCAGTTGAATTCTTGTTTTGTGATAAATAACCATTTACTTAATAGCAGTCTTTTTGAACTGCACTATGGAAAATGGTTTATTGCATCATCACAGTGCACCCTCTTCCCTGCCCCAAATCAATAACTTAAAATTACTGCTGTATTCAATACATTGGTTTTGTTTTGTTAAGGGTTATTCACAGCTAGATAGTAACAATCTCTACTAAAGCAAATATCTTGTTGCTCTTGATAATTTCTTCAAAAGAGTAAGAAATCACTGTTAAAAAAATAGTGTCTTGCTTTCCAAAATTTTTATAAATATTATTTTGCTGTGTTTTCTCATTTCCTGCAGCTTTCCTCTATTTGGAAACAAATAAAATTTTGGGTTTAGGCATTGTTTATATATTTCAAAATGTCACTCTATCAGTTGTGTACTTATTAAAAGTTGTATATTATGACTCATTCTAGTAGTATTAATATAAGTTTCTTGAAATTACTTTTCTTCAGGTACACTAAATTTATACTTAAGCAATAGTATAGACTACTATATTGATGAATTTCCTTGTTTGGAATTTAACCTTCAGGACTTTTCTAATTCAAGATATTATGGCACGCATACTTTTAGGCTGAGCATAACCTTTTAAATTAATGAAATGAGATGGATTTTCTGTATCAGTTTAGAACTACCGGGAAAGAAACATACTGCTTTTTAGGTAGTCAAAGTGAAGACAGATATCAAAACATCTACCCTCAAGACATCAAAACAACAAAACAAATATTATTTTATATTTTTATATTCAATCATAATTTTCCTGCACTTTAAATTATAGTTGTGAGGAATCTTAAATGCAGGGTGATCTTATCAGCTTGATATATAGATTTTACCCATGTTCTTATGATGGTTCAAAACTGGAAGACAGTAATGCAGCTTTTAAGTTCTGTGGGGAAACTGTTCAGTTAAGTAGGGTTAATCTCAAACAAAATATATTCAGAAAAGAAATCATGTTTCCTTTCATTAAGAGTACAACAATTAATTTTTGACCTTTTTAATGGGAAAGGTGGAACTGAGCTATAGAATAGCAGGGAGTTATTTGGCAAATGCTTTCACAACAGAACAGTGAATTGTGTACCAGGTTAGCATGTGGTGCTCTATACATTCTGCTCCTCATTTTCAAGAGTTCTTTCTCTATGCCTAAGGCTAAAAAAACTTGAAAGCGTATGGCTGTTTTACACTTCTTTTCTTTAGAGGGGCTGCCATACACACAAGAATGAAAACCTATGATACAACAAAAGAACCAATAAAAGATACCTCATTATCCTAGCTATGGTATACGACGTTCTGTATTCAAAGGATCGCTTTTATGTTGCCTCCTTCAGAAGTCCTGGACAACATACATGGCAGTTCTGGGAGATGGGAAGATCTAGATCAAGTATCTGACTCCCTGGGCAAGAACTTCGCACAGATTAATGTCTAAGACATGTAGGGAACCAAATACAACCCAAGGTAAGAGATGGAGTCTGGTCTTCACAAAACTGGGAGTACAAGATCAAGGGAATTTTTAAACTCAGGTTCCCTAGACTTTCTGAAAAACAACTAGGTTTGTTTTCTACCACTGAAAGTCTATTTATATTGAAAGGAAGCAAACTCTTCCAGCTCTAGTAGAGACTTGAATGTTTATTTAAACAGATCAATGAAGTACTGCAAATCTCTTTGGAGGAGATCAGGAAAATGTGAAACATGAAACATCTGATGTTGTGTTTCATTTAGCTAGTTATGTTTGCACTGAATTGGTTTCTTCTTGTTCCTTCCCTCTCACCCCTCCCCTTTGGTTTCACCCCATTGGCTGTAACCTGCCTTCCCTTCCCCCTTTTCCCTCAGTTTAAAAATTCCTGCCATCCCTGTTCTCACACTCTTTTTTCCCTGGAATCGTTCTGGAATAAACTGGGACAGTTTCCAGGGAGAAAAGAGCCTTCTTTGTCTTTTACCTCTGTCCTTGCCGTACCCCTCCCACCCCAAGTGGATTTGAGCTAGTCAGTGATTTCCTGGGGCTGGGAGCTATGGGATTTTGGCAATCTGAGATGTAGTTACATCTCCAGAGTGACTATTGTATATGTGTGCATTTTACTATTGGTAAAAAAAATAAATTTCTGTATAATCTCTTCCTCCATACTGATCGATAATAATTTTCTAAAGCTTTTTGGGTCATCATCTGGTAGGTGAAGCTGGACAGGCTTCAGAATTCATAATTTTCCTCTTTAGATATTATCCTTTGATTAAAAAAAATATAAGATCAAAAAAGGTTTGTCACCATGTTGTGGTGACAACAGCATAACAATTTTAATTTGATTGTGGAACACAGAGAGGAAAAGTCACTGCCTTGTCATGAACTGATAGCTAGAGCTATCAGAGCTAGCTCCAGAACCATTTTTCCAAGTGCTTCTGCAGTGCACATGTCCTTTGGACATGTTTGATACAATTGACAAAAGAATTGTGGGGTTTCTTAAGACCTTCGATACTACTTTTCAATACTAACAATTTTTAAGGGTATGAACTGAACCTAACTTATGTATTTAGAGCCCTCAATAATGTACTCCTAAAAAGGACGTGATAACATGAGGAAATGTTCATGATGGTAGATCTTCACAATTCTAGAGGTTTTGCTTTCTCTGAAAGTTGTTTTAATCTCATTATGGGACTTTATTTAAGGATAGAGAGTCCACAAACATTGGATTAGAATTGTGCCATTTAAAACACACCACCATGGCCCTTCAAAAGCCCAGGTTTGCTGAGCACAATGTGATAGACTAATACTGTGCCAATCTCACAGCCCTTTCTCTGCAGGATTTAGGGACATTTTGTCCTATATATAGCTTCAATTGCAAGAAATCTACCTGGAACACGTCCACAATTCTACAATCTTGATTTCTCATCCTGTGTCATTACTGCTATGTGTTTCCCACAAATACATATGAGAGATTCTCTCCCTGAAGAATAAAAATTGTCATCATGGATGACTGTGTTGCAGTCTGCAATGTACGAGACAAGTGAAGATCATTCCCTTAGCCTAAGGAAAGTGAAACAGACATTCTCTGAGAGTGACCTCAAAGGTTCAGTATAAAACAATTCTGGATGTCATTGGTTGGATTTGCAATTTATTATGATTTCCACCTACTATAAATGTAGGCTTTTTTTTTCCTGTCATTTCAGCAAGCATAGCCTGAGGTTAGGTTTTCTTCTTCTCATTCCATCTGTCAAGTATATGGGGCCACAGACTCTGTTTACTAAAGTTTTGCAGCAGTACAATATTATTTTATGATTTCTGATTTATACTATTAGAGTGTTACACTACATTTTGAGGTCCTCTAAATTAAATTGTGACATGTGCATTTTTTTCCATTGCTGGTGTTTTATTGTGTCCAGGAAAAAACTCAAGTTGTCTCCAGAATCAAAAGGACAATTAGTTCTTGCAACTGGCATTCACAAGGGAAAGGGGAAAAAAATAAAGGAAAGGGAAAGGAAAGGAAAAGGAAGGCTGAGAAAATAAGATCATGAAAGAATGAAGTCACTGAGAGAGAACCCCAAGATGTAAGTTTTACTGTCAAATTCCAGACCAGAGCACTGCCTTAATGGAACAGTCAATAACCAAGGTATCTTACAAAAATCAGAAAAAAAATATTTCCTTTCTACCTTTGATTTTCTGTGACTAGCCTAATGTTTCTTTTCTATAGATCTCTTCCTATTGTAGCTTTGTTTTCTTAATCAAACTGGGAAAATAAATCTGTAAGAAAGGAACACTGAATCAAGAAGGTTTCAAAATAGCTTAAATTATATTTAATAACTTGTATTCTATTTGTATTATGGTGCTTTCAAAGAACTATCTTGTGAAATCCTTCATAGCAGCATAGGGATAGAAGGAATGCAACCTTTAATATTCATGGAGATGGGGAGGAAGCAGTTTTGTGTTGTACTCTCCCATGAGAGTGTGTCTCAGAGGGTTCCTGAGCTGTATCAGATGAAGTTATGTCTCTGCACTCCTTTAATCAAAAGTAAGACAAATTATTCTGACTTGACCCATCTCTTCCTTGACATATCAAAGCAGCAGAAGGATGCTTGAAACTATGTTAACCAAGCAGCATTTGCATCCATTAAAAAATATCATAAGCAGCTGATAGTATCCATTAGCACTCAGATCAAAGGGTTATTATTGAGAAATGTCTGCATGCTCCCTCTACTGATTTGATCAGGGGGCCAACAGGAACAAAGTTGTATTTTGCAAATCACTGGTTGAAACCTCTGTACAAGAATTCAAAAAGTCTAGCTTTCTTAAAAGAATAATAAAAAAAAAAAGAAGAAAACTGCAGGTAGAAAAAAGCAGTGACTCCTCTGATGGTGGATTTGGCTGTGTGCAGTACTGTTCAGAAAGTGCTGTGCCTGCTGTTTTCATAATAAGATGACCTTTTCCACTGCAAAGACACAGCTATCACAACCATTAGTAAAGCACTAATGAATAGTCTCCTATTCAAACAACAGCAGCAAAGCAGGAATCTCATATATCCTATGTCCCTTTCACTTCACTGAAGTGTGAAGTCTAAAACCTCATTGAAAACAGAGCATTTTGATGAGAGAAATTTCGGGAATGTTGCACAGAATCATTCCTGCTACAATTTCCAATTTTCTGGCTTTTAATGTTGTTTCTTTTATGTGGTTTTTGTTGTTGTTGTTGTTATTGTGAGAGATTATTTTTTTGTTTTGGCTTGGTTTTGGTTTGTTTGGTTGGTTTGGTTTTTGTTTTTTGTGGGTTTTTTTAACTATATGTTAATATGCTTAACACATCTGTGCTCAAGTTACTGTTTTTGGTATTACTGTGCCTAGTAGTCATGATCTAGGTTAAGGACTCACCAACTTACCTAATATTAAGCTATGAAGATAAATGGCCTTGATAGATCTTGTGCTGCCTTTTGTAATGTCATGACTCTCTTCAGTCATTGCTATTCCTAAGGGGTATGAACCCTCAATAGGTGATATTAGATATCTGTTCAAAAGTGGTAATGACGTGAAAATGCTACATTATTCATGCTTCCACTTTTTTATGACATTGGAGAGAGGACTCTCTGTAGCCAGATTTTAGAGATGGACATCATTCTTACTTCAGTTCATAAAAATAAGGTAATATATTTAGTTTGTGTTGGTCAGCCAGAAATTGCTTTGGATTTAGCTGTGTATAGAAAAACTTTTCCCTAATACCAAGATACTGTGTAAAACAGGCTACGGAAAAACTCTGCTTTTTGAATTTTCACTATTGGCAAAAAGGAGTCTGTAGTAAAACATCTGTGTTATATAAGCTGTCTTTGTACGCCTCTATGTTTGTAGGCTCTGAGCTTTTCTTCAAAAACACTTATTCTCTTAATGAGATAATTCTTAAACTGAAAAATTACCCACCAGAGTCTGTTTTTGTAAGCATAACATTTCACCTTACAAAGAAAATAGGAGTTGAGAATGAAAAGTATATCTTCCAGGGGTATGAAGTGATTTAAGAACCTAAGATAAGCTCACACAGTTAGGTAACTACTTTGGGAAACCAGCCACCTGCTGCTCACCTCTGCCCAAAATGTTGGGCTGCTCACAAAAGAAAGACAGCTGATCATGCAGGAGCAGCCATGCCTGTGCTTCAAATATGGAAATTTTCCAGAGTTTGGTTTTCACTTTGGTTTCTTGAATGTAATTTATTCCTGCTAAAAATTTCAGACATCAATAATGTACAATAGTGCACGTACTGGTTTTTAACCTGTTAGAATGGATTCAGAAAAATTCTGTACACTTAGTGGTACAAAAAAATCTGGTTAAGATTTCAGAAGCATCAATCCAGATATCATATATTCTCATAGGTGTCAGTGAAAAATTTGAACCCTTTTGTTTATTGTTAAGCATTTAATTTAATAATTTAATTTAGCAATAACACTCAAATTTTAATATATATTTTAGTACTAAACCCCTAATAATTTAAATGAGAATCAAAAATCTAATTACTTGTGAAAGAACTGAATTTCTGAATTGATTTTGAAAATAAGAAAAGCAAATGTATTATATTTGTAACATAATATAGTACAATATAATATAATATTAATTATGTATAATAGGAGGTACTCTTGACAGTGTTACACAAACAGGCTGGTTTCATATAACATGTACATGAAGATTTGAAAGTATTCTGAAGCTCAGACGAAGTTATTCAACTTTTAACAGCTCAGTTCTATCAATTCCTTCATTTTATTGATGCTATGTTCTTCTTCACTCTATCAGCTTTTTATCTCATTTCTAGAACAACTGATATCAGAAGGCACTACTCTAGTCTATTGTTTTTTAATTTGCCTATAAATTAAGCTGTGAAATGGATTTTAAATTTTTTTGATTAAAAGCACTAAAAAATGTTTCCAGAAGGAGACAACTGTGCTAAGCTTCCTTCCATAAAGAAGTTTTATAAGTAGGTCATAAACCCCTGAAATTAAGTCAGAAATGCTGACAGACCCCAAACTTTTAGAAGCTCTGTAAGCTCAAGTCTAATCTTCTTCTCCCAGAGGGGGAAAAAATCTTTTTCTCGAGACTAAATTGTAGACTGTAAAATAGTTGTTTTGTCACGTAGAGCTCTGAGTATACAGTAAAGAAATGTGCAGCAAAAAAAAGGAATGTGTTGTTACTATAGCAACAACAAGTCAAAAAGATATCTTAAAATGTCTTTTTCTTCTAAATTTATCCTATGAAACATTTCCCAGTCTTGCTTAATTATGTTACACAATATAGTTTTCATTTGTTAGCATGGGTCAGATGAATTCTGAAACTACACTGCAATTATTGGAGGTAAACAGATATGAACTAATGAGAGATTTGTTCCCAGTGGGCCTTAGATATACTGGGGTATCGAAAAAACTACATAAAATTCCACATTGAAAACTTTTATCTTAGAAGCCATCTATTTATGTAGCTATGTGAACAAATTATTTTATATAATCCTCTTCTAAGAAAGGACCAGTTGTTTTATAGTTTGAGGTTTTTTTAATGTTTCAAAAAGATAACATGATTATTATGCTTTTATATGAAATGTTTGTATTTAGCATAAAGTTTTGACAGAAGAAATTTGTGGGGTTTGCAAATTGTTTGTATATCTGGTATGGAATTTCTCAGTTATGGAATTTCATTTTTACATGTTTTCATTTCAAAAGGAAAAGAAGTATAAAATAGATTACTGTTAAAATGTTATTTTTGCATATTCCATACCATGAACTACACATTATGAGAAAACCAAGGTCTTTAAACTTCTGTTTCACTTTGTTTTATGTGAAATAAATCCAGAAGAGAGAATCCTGTTGTAGTGGTTAAGAGTGGTTACAGAAGAGTTAAGTAGAAAGTAAAAAGACGAACCAAAGGCCATTGAGGCTACTTTGCAGTAGATTTTGTGGTCTCTGATATACTGATTGTTTCTCTAGTATGGCTGCAATACCATGGAAGTTTATTTTGTGAAACTGGGAAAAAGTACACTTGGACAAAAAGAAAACCACCAAAAAATGTTCAACCCCACTGTGGATCTTCTTGAAGGCATGTTTAGCAGCCTTAACTTAGAGATTTCATTTTGAGTTCTCCTTTATGTTGAAGTTTCATGGATTTTCAAACTTGCTTGCATATGTGTATGTATATTGTTTTGTTTTCCTTGTACTTTACTATTTTCAGTTCACTAAATTTTATACCGTAAGTATTTCATGTTACAATGAAAAATATTACTTTGTGTTTTCCCATTTACTGGCCACATAGACCAGATGTGTGGTTGAAGCCCATCTCTTTGATGAGATATCTATAATAAAATGGAGATTCAGTGGTCTAAGCTTGCATTCACAACAAAGGATGGATTAGCAGAAGCATCTTTTAGTGGAAGAGGGAGGATGCAATCAATTTTTAAAATATAGTTAATAGCTTCAGATTATTTTAGCCAAAGAGTCAATGTAATGCATTAAAATCCATCCATATTTTCACTGCAAACAAGTGTCTTTATTTCATTATAAAAAAAAATTGTGAAACAGATCTGTTGCTATTAAATAAGCTTGTTAATCAGAATTATTTGATGTCCCTCTTAGGCTAAGTTATCCCTAGCAGCAAATCCACAAGGATGATTTTCATATCTTTGTAGAACCTAAAAAATAGCATGAGATAATCCTGCTTTCCCTTCCATGGCCACTGAGAAATTTAGCCCTTGAATTACTGTTCTGGTTTCACGAGCATATTTTTTTTCCCTTCTTTGCCCCTGTAGATACCTGTAAGAAGCCTTTCTGATTTAAAGTTAATCTGTTATTCCAAGTAACATGGTTTTTAATCACCATAAAGCATTTGTATTTAAATTCTTTTGTGTTACGTATTTACAGAAATTTCCTGTGGAAAAAACAAAGCAAACGAAAAAAGCACAGCCAAACACATTTAGACATACAGCACACACACATACATATGCCATGAAAGCAAACAAAAAGTCTCAAAAAAGGAGTTTTCTTTACCTTTCAGAGCTATGTGAAGTCCGTAGCTCAGGTGGTAGCAATGTGTGGATCTGTTCCCAAAGCTGTGTAAGTGAACTTTAGTGTCAATCTTGCAACAACCCCCTGCTAGTATCAGAGAACAATTTCATTACTTGCATTCAGTGCAGATTTTTCCTGCTCATTCTGGAATATTCAAGACACAAAACAAGAGTAACTATCACAGAGCATAGGAACATCTAACTCAATGTGCAGTTTGGCCCTGGACAAACAAAACTTGTGATTTCCCAGTCTTCCTAGCACTTCCATTAATGCTGTTTACCAGTTTCTTTATGAATTTAATTCTGCTTTCATTCTCTTATATTTATATTATCTACTTTATTTACTTAATTTTCTCCCTTTAGGCACATTAGTCTGCCTAAAAAATCTGCCTATAAAAGTATGAATAATATGCTGTTAGATTAGATAGATGCCCAGAACACGAAGGAATAATTGCAGATACATAGTAAACCAAACATACTCCTATAGCTATTTTGTGGTTTGCAGGGATAAGTATTAAAGATAATCCTGATTATTATCTGTGTATTGCAAGCTTCATAAAAAGCTTTGAGCAAAGTTTCTGGTAGAAAAAAAAGGCTTAAACTTGCTGAAACTGGGAAAAACTAAAGAATATCCTAGCATTAACAAGGTAGGTATTTTTGCAAATAAAAATGAGAAACATAAAAATTTAAACCAAGTAGTTGTTTAGGATTAAAAAAACCCAAAGGACATTAGCCCATATAATATTAATTATAATTTTTCCTCAGACTCTTTTTGAAAGATATGTCATCTGTAGAACATCTTCTAAACAAATTATCTATTCATCAAATTAAATATTATTAATTTTTCGATACCATAAATAATAAAAGTACAACATAACAGTTGTATATTAAATGGTAGCAGAACATTTTCTGAAATTTGGGTGTCGCAAGCTTGCCATCTACTGATCAATAGAAAAGATCTTTGTTTATAAGATGTTTTTGTATATCATATTATTTAGTTTTAAACTCCCTTTATATGATGAGTTAGTAGTTGTGTATTTAAGCAAATCTATTTCCAGTGCCTCTGAAGGTCAATACAAGGCCTCAAATGTTTTGTGCTAGTGGATCAAAGATGAGATCCTGTAGTACTTCTTATACCCACTGAGAATGTTTCACTAAAAGATAATAATATTTTTGAGTATTTGGGGAATTTGGTTTCTCTTAAAGAGTATGTTCCTAATTCACAGATGTTCTCATGAAGTTAAAACATTAATTCATGACTAATAGTACAAAACAAATAAATATACTTTTTGTTTCATTTTTTTCCATTTTGCAAAGAGAAATTCACTTGTCCCTTTTCATCTACCAGCTCAGTCAAGCCTTGCCAGTGCAAAGTAGGAAATTGCAGAAAATCCATATGTCCAGAGTATTTGGTGTTGTGCACCCTCATGTTCCACTCAGATGAGTTTAGACATGGAAATTAAAATCCACAGTCATATGTACAACAAAAAGAAGTCTTCACTCTTTTGAAAGAGTCTGTCTTACTGTTTAGTTTAATAATCATCATTATGCTATATAATTTGTCCTTTTGCCATTTTCAATTAATTTCGTTCACTGTAGAATTATAACACTATGGATAATAGTGCATGAAAATGGACATCCTATGACTAAGAGAATGATTGTACTTTAAACAATTTTTTTTTAAATAGCTTTTAAATTATTTGAAATTTTGTGGACATATATTTAGCATAGATTCCCTTCAGAATGGGTGAAAACTTAAAACTTCTATAATTTATGGACCAGAGCAAGATTCAGAGGAAAGAATATACTCTTTCCAAGAATAGAAGAAAGTTTGTCTTTCAACCTAATTCAATCTATACCATCTAGACTCAGTGGCAGGTTATTTTTCCACACAGTTGCCATGTAGATCACGTCTGAAACTTTTCTCTTTTTGATACCTGCCTTGCTTCCCTGCTGGATAATAGTCTCCTGTAACTTCATTATTTAAATTTTTATTCTAATTTCAATTGTATTTGCCTAAATACAGAATTATTTTAATTCAGTTAAGGAATTTAAAATTACTTCTGTTAACTCCAAATTGAATTGAGGTGTTTTGCTGCAGAACCTCCTCTAAATGGGACTAAGATTTTAGATTGCATGGGAGTATAACCTGAAGGCAGAAAGTCCCAGAGACAGAATGATTTGTAGAGACTAAGGTATTTCAAGAGATTTGTCTGCAGAAATCAATAAGCTTTGTCAAATAAATTTCCTAGCTGGCATTCAAAATCTCTGCCACAACTGCTGTACATGGCTTTGTTCATCTAGCAGCTTAAAAATCCATTCTTTGGGAAGGGGTAGGAGGAACTCTGCAATGGTTAGGATTTTTTTTTTTGTCTATGTGTGGTTTTTGGTTTTTTTTGGTTTTTGTTTTTTCTCTTGAAGACTACATTTCTATGTCTTCCAGAAGGTGATCTGAAAGCATCCTGCATTTCTGGGACCAGATGGGTCAATCACTATTCTGGGAAAGCTCCGAGTCTGTAGAGGCAGATGAGTCACAGCCATCCCGCATACCAACAGAAATACATCACAGATGAAAGCTACCCCAGATGCTTTGTGCTTCACCCCTTCACAAACACTGGCTCTTCTGCCTCGTCCACACTTCAGCAGATGCCAGAGAAGAGGCTCTGACACAGCTCTCCAATCTCTGCTTTACTGTCCCCAGAATGCTGCCACCCTTGGGAAAGGCGTTTTCCCAAAAGCTGCCTCTAAAGCATCCAGAAAGGACCAACAAGATGTGTGGTTGTGAGTGAAGGTGATCATATGTGGTAGAACAACAGCACTGTTATGTACACTGTCACTTATTCTATGCCTTGTGGAGTTTTTGAAGAAGTAGTTTAGTTCACTAAAAAAACATATTTAATATGTATAATTGGAGTTGATGACGTTTACATAAAAGGAGAATAATCTAGTAGGGAGTCCTTTAAAAAAAATCTAAGATTATATCTACCTTTTTTGTGCCAGAAAAATCAAAAGGAAATTCATAAGCGAACATAGTCTTATCTGAAAAGAAGGATTTACACATTATATAGAACATACCTAAACTGAATGGCATGATTAGTCAGAAAATATTGTACCATCAAAATAATAAGGCTGCACATATTGGAAGACACATAAATAAATCCATTTTTCTGCATATTTTAAACTACAGAAAAGCTGTGTGCTTTTTGTCAACTGAAATTTAAACAGAATTTGATATTTATACATGTTTAAGCACAGGTATCAGAATCAGAGAAATTGGGAAAATATTACAGATATATTTGTTCTTTGAAAAGAAGCTTATTAAAAAAGGTCAGCTTCATTTTTCTAAGAAAATATTAAGGCTTTAAAGTAGGACAGCTAAGATGGAATATATCACAACGATAATTAAGTAGTAGATTCTAGTTATTTCTGCAAAGTTTAAATAGAAGATTAGGTAAATATGGGATTTGGTACTTTAGCAAAATTGCTCTAAAGTAAACTTTTACGTTGATTAGCATTATAATTCCAAATATGACATTTCAGTAATACTTATGAGAGCGTATTTAATTACACTATTTATGTAGATAAAGCTTCTTTAAGTTCTCCTTATGGTATAATGCTACACGCAGCTCTGGAAAATCAAATCTGGACACAATATTGCCTTTTCTCCAAGCTCAAGTCCAACTTCAATTATTAAAAAAACAGGAGTAATTTATTGAATTATTTCTTTGTCTCTAGATTTGGTGAAGCATCTCCTTATTTTTGCAAAGCTTATCCAAGATCAAGTCACTTGGAATTTGAGGGGAGTAGGGGGCTCAGGCAGGAACAATTAATTTTGCTGGATTTTATTAAGAGTCATTGCACCACAAATCTTAATGTAAAATACATTAAAAAAATGCCTTCAAATAGACTCAGCCTATCTGATTATAACCCTTTTTCCCCCCTCTATAAATTTGTTTCCTAAATTTTCACCACTGATATATTAAGAATAATTGTAGTTTAACTGGAGTGGCTGGATTGAAAAGTTTGTATTACTCTTTTAAGCATGACTTTTGAAGCAATTGGCATTCTGCATGTTTTTAGTTTTCCACATATCATTTTATCTCTGCTGGTATTATTTCTGGGAAATACTCCTTTCCTGCTGCTCAGTGAGAAAGACGAATATCTGGTTCTCTCCGTGCCTGTACTGTCTTATTCCCTGTGCCAAGTCTAGAAATTTACATCAGAGGTACTCTGTTTTTTCAAACATAACATGTGTTCATTTATTCAATATAGTAGACTAAATCCAGCAGTACGTTTTCCTGGCTTTTCCTATCTGTAATTCATACAGGAATTACTTTGAGGAAAGACACAGAGTAAACAAGCAGTAACTCAAAATCATTTTATTTTTAAAAAGAATAGCAGTAAGAAAGCATTTCATGAATCACTGCAAGAGGTAGTTAAAACTGATGGTTCTTATGAAAAATATAAATTTTAGGACTGGCTTAAGACCAATCTCTAAATAAAACAAGGGTGAGAGACAGATGCTAGCCCATTCCCAAGGTGTTCTGCTCCTTATATTGATACAGCAATTGAAAATAACTCACACCATTTCTCGAGCATGAAGTATGGACCATGAGTTTTTTACAGTTCCTATAAATTATATTTGCTGCTTCTAATCCAAAATATATACTATATTAGTTTTTCTTTTATTTTCTGTTTTTTACCAAGCTTTTTATTATAAAAGAACTTATACATGAATTACTGAATTATTTACCGCTACAGGTTCCTTAATTAAACCTGTTAATTAATTAATGCAGTAAAACATGCAATATACTGGCATATACCTAAACAAAATAAGACTATTAAGTGTTTTCTAGACATCAGACTCAATAAATGTGATACCAAAAGTTGAGCAAAGATGGATCTCCTTTGTTTAATTTTTTCTGATAGTAATATTTTAAATATTTTAAAAAACCTAGGGAAATTAATCACAAAACTTTGCTTTACTGCAAAACTGAAGCGGACTTTGTTTTTAAATTATTAACAGCTCTAAAATTCTGATATTTTGTAACCACTAAGTTATCTACAATACAAAGAAAAAAATGATCAAGTAGAGCTGTACACTGGACATCCAGTTTTGGTGTATTTAGTCCAGATGTGTTTTATTTTAATCACGTCGTAAAACATGTATAATTTGTTTTCTAAACGACACTTGATTTTATCTAAGGTTGTAGTATCATATTGGAGCACAGGAATTCCTGAGCTATGATGTCTGCATAAACCATTGCAATTAGAAATTGGTTCCTCATTTTTTAACTGAGGCCAGTGCAATCAGGTGTTGCCCCTTCACAAATCACTTAAGCACATACTCAGTGTCCTGTTGCTTAACTGTGAGGAGCACCAGTAAAAAAATAGGCTTAAAAGGGCACTTTCTCACTAAAGACTGGTGCAATACAGTATAAAATTCTGCAGCTGAACTTGAGAAAGTTTCTGATTAACATTAAGTAACTGTGCTGTTTATTTTATAGACCTCATATTTATGTTTGGGTGCCCAAGCAAATTGGTATGCTGTTTTTGGTGGAGAAAAACACTGGCTGAATATTGACCCAGAGAGTGAGTGCCACTGTAAAAGTAATTTTACTTCTTCCTCATGAAAAGAAGTGGAGTGAAAACAGGGTCAATCACAGAGGGTAGTCATGTTCCTAAGCACTGAAGTTTGTTGAGTCTTAATTTATAGTGGATAGGGAAACATCAAAGGACCAGCATTACAGGAAATCATTTATACTGCAAGTGACTCCAGCAATTAATTCCTGAAGGCATTAAATATTGTCCTTTTTCCATCTTCTAAAATTATGCTGTAGGAGCCTATTTGTCCTGCAGTTGAGCACCTTTTTCAGAGTATATGGTTCAAACAATATGTGTGTTTTTGTGTAATGAACAGAGAAATGAGAGGTTAAGACTTCATGAGATAAGGATTTTGCCCTAGTGCTCTTATGGTCTGGAAGAATTACTAACTCTTCTTGTCCCATGAGAATAATCTCTGCTATTTTCCTTTCCATGTTCTTGTAAGTGATCCAAACATTCCTGCCCCAGAAAATCTCTGCATGGTTCTGTGTGTGTAGGCACATGCATGTGCTTAGAGGAATATTTGCATATTTATCAAGCCCAAATTTTAGGTTTGGACATGTACCTCACCAATAGCAAGTTAATTTCTGGTAAGTAGAGATAAGATTATATTTTGGTATTTTGGCATTTTAATCTTTCCCACAGCCAAGTTTTCATCTTCTGCCTAAAGAAGTTTCTTCCAGTTTCTCTTCAAATCTTCCTCAAAACATTTCAGTTTTATAACCAATAAGTAAAAATCCAAGCGTGACCATATTTGCAGTCATCTCATCTCCAACTCAGGTTTCAGTGCAATTTTCTTGTCTCAGTAATTATTTCTAGTTAGACATGATGCAGCTGTAGAATGTCATGGGAAATGCCCAACTAGAAGGAAATACTTACATAATTAACAGACAGGAAAAAAAAAACCAAATCAGGGACTGAAGTTCAACTTTACTGAGATGCTCCAAAAACTTTTGTATTAACATTGACACTGTGTTTACCAAGCTCAATTTTTTCAAATTATTCAGCTCAATAAGGCAGACAATTTATGAGACAAGTTTCTTTTTTTTAGTGCTGCTTTTGGTACCAGTCACAATTTTTTTCTCTAAAAGAGAATAAAAATTGATAAATGTAGATATGGATAATCACTATGGGCTCATGGAAAATTCTGCATTGAAGTAACTCTAAGTAATACAGTAAACAAATTAATTGAATCCAAATATAATTCAAATCCTTAAAACAAACAGCGTGAAACATCAGACAGAAAACATCTTGAAGTAGTGTAACCATTATTAATTGTCTTCATTTCTACAGCAAAGAATGTAAATTTAACCTGAAATATTTTATTGACATTAAATATTATTTTATTTCTTCTCTGTTTCATGCCATCCTTCCCCAGATGTACATTCTGAGTTTTTTTCTCTGTCACAGATCATAGAATATTCTGAGTTGGAAGGAACTCACAAGGATCATCTAGTTCAGCTCTTAAATAACTTCTGCAAAAGGGGATCAAACACAGGATCTTGGCACTGTTAGCACCAGTGATCTGATCTCGGGGTGTTGTACACAGAGGCTGAGTATGTCCATAGAGTGAGGCTGGTGACAGCGGTGAGCAGACTAATATGCTTACACTGGAAGCTGGCTTTGCCAACACTAATAACACTGTAAGCTCAATTTCTTACATATTTACAGAGAGGATGTTCAAAACATTGATTGACACAGATATTGTCTGTAAATGTAATTTTCAAAACAGAAATTTTTCATTGAATTTTAACCCTTAGAATGCTTGTTAAATGGTCAATGGTGAGAACTACTAGAATAAGAGTTCAAGTTCCCAGCTTTGGAATTCAGAGACTCACAGACAAAAGTCCTCATTCTTAGAAAAAAATGTAGAAAAGGGTACTTACTACACGGAGATATCTGACTTAAAGTTGAATGTAACTAGCTTGTAAAAAATTGTATGAGCAAGATGATTTTTTAACACTTCAATTTTTTTATTCATGTGTCCACATTTTCAGAGTTGTAAAGAGATTCAAATGTAAACAAAAAGAAATGGGAAATGTTGTTGAGGATTCTTTGTGGTGCCACTCCACTGCCTCCACCCCCGCACCCTGGTGAGTTTTGCACATAAATAGATTTTTCATTATTATATGGCAACATATTTTTGGTCCTGTTTCATCTTCCTTGCTCTCCTCCTGGCCAGAATATTCTTGTATCCATGTCCAGAATTTCAATAAAAATAATAGAAATTATTCTCCTCCCAAAATAAATTAAAGCCTTGTTCTTTGGAATTACAACAAATGCAGCAAATTTCTTCAGCCAATTTGGAGGGTATATTTCTCTTCCTACATGAGTGTTGTATGCACTGAAAAATCTGCATTCAAACAACTCAAGTTTTATTCAATTAGCCCATGCTAAAATTACAGTTTACTGTAATTTAAATTTGTCTGTGTTCCATTTGGGCTGTCCTTTAATTTGCATCTTATCCACAGTGTCTCCCAACATTTTTAAAGGCAGCATCCCATGATTCATGAAGTCTATCTGCATAGCTCTTGTCCTTTCATCAGAGATCTTACTGCCTCCTTCTCACTCTATCAGCTCTGCTACAGATGCTGGTACTCAGACAGTAAGTCAGGATAGACTTGCCTATATCTGTTTCAGAATATTTAAGTATTTGCCCTGTCTCTCCATGCTGGTTGATCAGGAACAGTGCACAGACATCTGAGTTAGTCAAGTAGGAAATTAACACAGGCCTGGCAGAACTAGTTTTTGTAAGGACTTTCTGGTGTTGATTGACAAGAAGCTCAACACAGCCCAGCAACGTGCACTCACAGCCCATAAAGCAAATCGAATCCAGAGCTGCATCCAAAGCAGTGTGGCCAGCAGGGAGAGGGCACTGTTCCCCTCCATTCAAGGCTTGTGAGACCCCACCCAGAGTACTGCATCCAGCTCTAGGGTCTGCAACATAAGAAGGACATGGATCTTTTGGAACAAGTCCAGAGAAGAGTCGAGAAGATGATCACAGAGTTGGAGCACTTCAATGAAGACAGGCTGAGAATTCACATTGTTCGACCTGGAGAAGAGAAGGCCCTGGGGAGAACTTAGAGCATCTTCTAACATCTAAATATTTAAAGATTAGATAGATCAAAGATCTATCTAATATCTAAATATCTAAAGAGCTCCTACAAGAGGGATTTCTTGTAAGACCATGCTTGTGATAGGACAAGGAGTACTGGCTTTAAGATGAAAGGGAACAGGTTTACATGAGGTATAAAGCAGAAAATCTTCCCTATGGTGAGACAGTCAAACAGGTTTCCCAGAGAATCTGTGGATGTTCCATCCCTAGGATGTTCAAGGGCAGGTTGGATTTACAACCTGATCTAGTGGATGGCATCCTAGCTCATGGCAGAGAGATTGGAACTAGATGATCTTGAAGGTACCTTCTAATCCAGACCATTCTATGACTGTTTGAATCTTGTTTATTGCCTCATTCCTAATGTGCTTTAGTCTCACAAAGTAGATACTTCTTAAAAATTTAAACCAAAGTTTGTACATATTATATATACAAATATACATTAAAGGGAAGCTGCACATCTTTTTTTTTTTATCATCTGGAAAATTAAAGTGTTAAATAAACTTCATAATAACTTTTATTAGATTTTGATTTGATTTTCTAGACATGCTCAAGAAATATGTTAAATTGATTTTCCCAAGATTATAAAAAAGCCCAAAAAGAAATCATACAAAAATAAAAGAGAGTTTTAGCTAAGCACAGTTCTGTAAATGATTTAATTATTTTTAATATATTGATAACTGTTTTCTGCCTTTGTAAATAACATATTTGAGACACTTGGTTTTGTAATTTCAGCTTCAAAACATGGACCAGCTTTCATCTTTTTATGTATGTGGTCTGACTGAGATGGACATTTTTGTTATTTGCAATATTTTTATGCCAGAGCAAATGCTGCATGTACTGAGGCCTTATTTCCCAGTGAGGACATCACCTTCTTGATGGGAAGTGGAGGCATAGTGGGGAATTTCTGTTGTAACTGTGAAGGGACGCAGATTGTGTGTAGTTTTTCCACTTTTGTTGACTCTGGGGTCAGTGAAGGAGGAGGAGGAGGAGGTTCTCCAGGTGTTGGAACAGACATGCCCCTGCAGCCCATGGCGAAGACCACGGTGAGCAAGGCTCTCTTCCTGTGGCTCATAGAGGTTCACCATGGAGAAGATATCCACCTGCAGCCCCTGGAGGACCCACACTGGAACAGGAGTTTGCCTGAAGGGGACTGTGACCTGATGAAAGCCCACACTGCAGTGGGTTTGCTGGCAACACTTGTGATCCCGTGGAGGATCCACACCAGAGCACTCTGTTCCTGAAGGACCACTGACTGTGGAAGTGACCCATACTGGACCAGTTTATGAGGGAATGCAGCTTGTGGGAAGGACCCATGATGGAGAAGTTCATGGAAGACTGTCTGCCATGGTTGTGACCCAGGGAGCAGGGGAGAGTGTGAGGAATCATCCATCTGAAGGAGTGGCAGAAACAGCTGTGTATCATCAACTGACCAGAACTCTTTTTCCACACCCCCTGCACTGCTCTTAGGGAGGAGACAGAGAAGATTCAGAGTGAAGTTAGGAAGAAGGCAGGGGAGGGGATAGGGGATGGAGAAAGGTGTTTTTAAGATTTGGTAGTATTTCTCATTATACTGCTCTGATTTGATTATTAAATTCTGTTGATTTCCCCAATATGATTCCTTTTTGTCACTGGTGAGTGACCTCTACCTGCCCTTATCTCAACCCACAAGCTTTTCCATGTATTTTCTCTCCTGTGTCCAGATGAATAGGTGAGTGCTAGAGCAGCTTTGATTAGCACTTGCAGTCCAACCAGGGTCGACACACCCCATCTGAAGTAATAAAATCATGTTAAGGATAAGGGTGCTAGGTGAAACATAGAGGAGCTTGGGATTTTTTTCAAAGCCAATGAAAGATATTTGGGGTTTGCACTTTTTTATTTCTAATTATGAACTGCTGTGTGAGCCTGTATATGTGTGTTTTAAATTAATCTGTTAGGTAAAAGTCTTCAACTCTTTTTTTCTGGCCTTGTAACTTGGAGATCAAAGTGAGCTCTTGAGTGATACAGAATCATAAATTATGTAGAAATTCTTAATTTTTTGAAAGCACAAAATGGACTATAAATGTTTTTCTCTCACTTAGCTCTGGGTATTAATATTTTATAAAATTTAATTATAATCCAGTATGAAAGACGTATTGACCTCTGTGTGACACTAGTTATTTTCAGCACAAGCTGCATTTAAATGCAATG
Source organism: Parus major (assembly GCF_001522545.3). Taxonomy (NCBI): domain Eukaryota; kingdom Metazoa; phylum Chordata; class Aves; order Passeriformes; family Paridae; genus Parus; species Parus major. Next base: position 92,200,667 of record NC_031770.1, read on the forward strand.
AGAATGAGAATGTGGTTTTGAGCAATACAATTATGAAAAGAAATTATTTTGATTATACTGTGTTGTGCTGAAATTTGCAGTATCTAAGATTCTGCTGAGAGTAGTTTCCATCAGATAGCTGAAGAAAAATTTTAAAAACCTTTGGAACTGCTACAGTGAAAAACTGTGTATTGAGACTGGACAAAATAATCGTAATTTGGGATAACAGGTGAATAGTAAAGGCCGATGCATTTAATTAAGATCTGTGTGCCATATTGAGCATCTGTTTCCATTTAATTTTAGATACCCAATTTCAACTCTTTTAAATTTGAGACTTTTTTTGGATCTTCTCTATTCAATATATACCATATAAGTTCTAGCTAAAAAAAGAGGAACTGTTACTCCTAATCAAATAATCATGAGAAAATAATGACCAATATTCTCAATTTATGTTCCATGCCTCAACCGATGACTGGGGCAAGTATGTCAGGCATAAGTGATTACTAGTCTATTCTATGCAGGAGAAAAAGCTTTAATTCACTAGATGAACTGTGAACAACACGCTACTCAAAGAGAAGTGATTAAGTGTTATTTGAATTTTTTTCCAATTATTTTATCAGTTGCTGAAACCAATTTAACCTGCTTTTCAAAATGGCAGTTTTCCTTTAGGAAAAAAATAAATCCAAAATTTTCTATCTTATGTATTCTATTTCTTCAACTTTCTCTTTTTTGAATATATTCTTTCTTCTGTATCTAGTTTTGTCAAGGTAGACAGTACTAAAATCTTCTTACTACAGTTTTAAATCTGAAGCTTGGAAGAGAATTGTCCCTTGGAAGATTCACAGCTCAGCCCTGTGTTTAGATACTCAGAAAACGACATATCTGGGTCACTTTAAGAATGATGACAACTAAAAAGAGGATAATCTAATCCTGACATTTCCCATCCATTGCAAAGGCTTCATGTTATTGGATATTTATTTTCAAATAAAAGAAAAGAAAAATGTTTTACCCCAAATTCACAGAAGTATTTACAATATTGTTAGACTGGATAGCATACTTGTAATTATCTCAATTTTATTATTTTTTTTTTAATGATAATTTAGTTTATGGGACTCTCTGGACAAATAAGAAGCTGATTCTCAATACCTTTGGACAAAATCATGCAGTATTATATTCAGCAATGCACATTGGGAAACATGAAACTTTATTGTGGTAGAAAATCATGGAGCTGTGTCAACATGTACACTGGTTAGACAGGTTGCTTATTGAAGCACAGATACTTCTGAGATTTTGTAAAGGAGGTGCCATTTTGGATTTTCTCAACTGACATATTGATATGCTGCTATTCAAGTAACTAAGTGAAGGTTGATATGTCGTTCACAAATTTAAGATAGATTTCTGAAAATTGTTAATAAAAAAGGTTGTGCCATTCTGATGCTTCAAGTGAATCTGATTTTTCCCTGTAGTACAAGTATTTATGGAGTGTTTTTATCACTCTTTTAAATATGGATTTGAGATGATAAACTTTGAATTGCAGGGCAGTATCAAAATTGAAAACAAAGGGGTGTGCTATTATTAAAGAAAATACAGGAAAAAAAGTTCAAATAAACTCAAAGTTCATCAGTTTTCTTAAACTAGTATTTTAACAAATTATGATTTTCATAAAACAGATTAATTTTTCTGACATTCAACAAATAGAACATGTCTGTTCCCAGGAAATTAAAAGACCCTTCTCACTGGAAAGGACAGTAAATGATAGGTTTCATCCTTTCATCCAAGAAGAAAATTGCACAGCAAGTTCCAAAGGATGGTCACCTAACTTCTCTCTCATGAAGAATTAGAGGGAGGGAGTGGATACCAAAGGTTATTGTCTTAATCAATGTCTTGAGATTGTTAAGAGCAATTGTTTCAGAGTTTGATTAGTTTACATTAGCTTACTAATGCACAGACAACAAGATCATTAGACCATTAGAGAAACACCAGAAATTTTACATTAAACTGCTCTAGTCCTGTGGTCTTACCCAGTGGCTAATATTATGCATAAAATGTTTGAAATGTAAAAACTAAAAGTCAAAAAAGTGACAAAAGGAAAACATTTCACATAGGAGCAAAAGATAGACTGCAATGAACTACAGACTCAACTCATTACAAGCTGACTCAGATTTTGCAGAACTTTGACATAGTCTAAGTAGATCAATTGCTGTTAAAATTAATAAAAAAAAAAATCACGGAGTGAAAATAATTTTGTAAAATGATGTTTGAATTCTAACATTAGAAAAATTTGTAATCCAGACACATTTTTGTCAGAGCTAAGATGGGAAAATTCTGACACAGGAACATAATTTCATGTGATACTTTCATTGTGTTTATTCTAGTGCAGCAAGCACAATTAAAATTATCAGAACTGAGTAAAATCCCTTCTACATAGTCTGTGGGAAATATCTTTATAATATTTTTAATTTTCCTCCATATGCATTAACTTGATAATACAACACTTAATGAGTTAATCTCTTTCCAGGTACATATTTATACCTTTCAGCCACCTAAGATTTTCCATCAAGGGATTTTAGCTCACTTTACAAACATCAAAGTAGTTTTGTGAGGCATACATTATTCCAAGTTTTCTTGAGAGATACAGAGTACAAGATCCATACCTGAAAAAATATGTTTGTGTGTATGCACATTACAAAATGTCAATTGTGTATTATTTTTCAGCATGTCACAATAGCTATAATTATTAAAAACAGAGGAAGAGTGGTGTTTTTGTGTCTAGCACTAGACTGTAACTGCAAACAGTTCCTCATGTTCAACTTTTTTTTTGTATTTTTGTTTTCTTGTGAGCATCTGCTTCTTTTTATTCTTATCTAAAATATTAAATCAATTCAAGATCTTTGCCATTTTTTATATTGTTTAGAACAGCGATTTTGAAAGAATGCTGTCTTCATTGATTGTTTTGTTTCTCTTTCATCCTCAATCTTAATGATAGTTTAATTCATAGACTTGAAGGAAAGATATTTCAGTCATGAAAAAGAAGAGTAAAGGTAAATTGGAAGAATCATACCAATTGTATTGAGGTATGTGATTCTGTGAACATTTTGTCTTAATAAAGGAAGTTAGGCTAATATACAGAACACATTAAATATTAATATTTTTTCATTCTGTACATACTAATAGAAGAAAACAAACAATAGAGAGTTGAAGACAGTGAAACACACTACCCACCAAACTAATGCTTACAAGTATTTACTAGTCTAGCTCTGATCCCTTAGTAGCTGGAAATTTTGCAACCTGGTTGTGACTCTACTAGAAAATTGGATTAATTTCTCTGAAATGAAAAAAGAGAAAAAAATATCTGAAAGATACAGAAAATAGCCCTTTTGCTTTTCACCTTTGATTTTATGAAGGAAAAGAATTGTTTTTGTTATCTCCTTTAAGAAAACTTCCCTATGCCATGATCAACTTCTTTTTAAAAGTTATGGTTAAAGTCATGCTCTTCACATTTTATTCCCAGACCTTATGCAGTATTCTGGTAGGTCCCATATCAGCCCCATCAGCAACCCCATTTCAACTTCCCTAAGCAACTTCAAAATATTTGGTGAGTTTCAGAATTATTATTATTATTATTATTATTATTATTATTATTATTATTATTATTATTATTATGAAGAAGAAGAAGAAGAAGAAGAAGAAGAAGAAATTATTAAATATAAAATATTTATGCATGTAAATCAGAAGCATTTCTAAAGGATGTAAGTCATCTTCTATCTGTTCCCAGACATGCCATTTTATTTTCAGAAGTTTTCAGGCCACGTGGAGTGCTGCATTGATAAATTTCTCTTCTGAAAGCAGTGGCAGTGATGGTGGTAATTGGTGAGTGATGTCTTGCTGTCCTTATCTTAACCCACAGGCCTTTCTTTATGTTGTCTCTCCTCTGTCCTGCTGAAGGGGTGTGATAGAGCAGCTTTGGTGGGCACCTTGCATTCAACTACCACACCTCAAGGGTCTTTTTGAGACCAAAATTATCCAATATTTTTATTGGAGAACTGGAAAACCTCTCCGCTCTGATGGTAGGCTGAGAGAGTGTTGGTTGTTCAATATGGAGAAGGTCCTGGTGAGACCTTATTGTGGTCTCTCAATACTTAAAATGTGCTTATAAGAGGGAAGAAGAAAGGTTTTTTGCCATGGCTGTAGTAAAAGAACAAGGAACAATATTTTTAAATTGTAGAGTTAGGCTGGATATAAGGAGGAAATTTTTTATAATGAGGTTGGTGAGGCACGCAAAAGGGTTGCCAAGAGAAATTATGCATGTCCTGTCATTGGTAGTATTCAGAGTCCAAGTGGATGGGGTGAAAGATGCCCTTGCCCATAGCAAGGGGTTGGGCTAGAAGATCTAGATTAATATCTCTACCAATCCAAACCATTCTATGGAACCTGGCCCAGAAAATGGCAGCTTGTATGTATCTTCTTTGAAAGGCAAAAGTTTAGTTAAGACAATCACAAAAAGCAGCCTTTAAACAGCTGAAATAATCTTTTTTTTATATTATGAAATAAGAAGAAAAGGATGGTTTGCACTGAATACAAGAAATCCCAAAAATGTGAAATACCTGGCTTTTTATAATGGCCTATGTAGCTTTGTTGATGTCTGTGAGCCTTGTAAATTCCTTCAGAGTGTACAGATAGGTGGCTTTAGCAGGTACAGTAGTAAGAGCTTCCCCTGCCAATCCTTTAAGCAAAATGTCTGTATATAATTGAAAACCGTGTTGATGTTTTTTGTTAATGGATGTGGAACAATATTATCCATAATATTGACACAAAGAGAATAGTTCCAAATAAATTTTGTCACATTGATTAGGTCCAAATACAACTAGATGTTTTTCTCAGAATGGAATTTTGATGCAAATGAAAGCACTGTCATATTTTACTGGTTGATATTAAAAGGATATATAAAGATAAGCATTATTTTACCTTTAATTATTTCTTATTCTTAGATATTCTTAGATATCTTGCAATTTTTAAAAAAAGAATTGTTTTTATCTATTGTTTTCTCTTGCAAATTAAGACATATTATTATTCAGAAAGCACTGTGATAATCAAACACTAATCATAGTGGAAGTTTGAACTCTAATTGTAATTAGTAAGGAATAAAAGAGTATGATTCATTAAGGTGCACCTTTATAGACATAACTTATGATTGTGCAAAACATCAATTTCAGTTTAGATCTAATTACAGTCAAAACTAAACCCAAGGATTTTCACATTAATAGAACTGCAAATGATAAATTAAAATAACAGTCTTGTGAAAATATGTTTTAGTTATAATTTTACATTCTCATTTACAATAGTCTTCTGAGTTGAAATGAATGTATTCCACAGATTGGAACCTGCATTTTATACAGGTATATCATAAATAAGTAAATATATGTAAATAGACAAATTATATATATTTTTTAAAAATTTAGAAGTAATTTTACAATGCAAAATGCTCTAATCTCTACTTTTATAGAGAAGTCAAAGTCTCTCAAGATTTTTTTTCATTTACTAGAATATCCAACCTTTTCACTAATAAAATACTACATTCTCCAAATATATCTCTCTATGTCTTCTACAAAGGTCTTTATCCTGAAACAATGAGTTTAGTAAATTGGTTTCCACTTTCAAAAAGGCTCTGAATGAGTTTTGTTATTGTCACTATTCCTATCATTATTGTTGTTGTTGCAGTCACTATTATCTTCAATATTTTCATAGAATTGTAGAATCATTAGGATTATAAGAGACCTTGAAGATCCTCAAGTCTGTCTGTTGACTCAGCACTACCAAGTTCACCACTAGACTATGTCTCCACGTTCCACATCCACTCATCTTTTTAACACTTCCAGGAATGGTGATTCCACAACTTCCCAGGCAGATTGTTCAAATACCTGGCCACCCTTCCAGTGAAGAAAGTTTTCCTAGTATCCAATCTAAACCTCCCCTGGCACAATTCAAGGCCATTTCCTCTTATCCTGTCACTTGTTATGACCTCCACCTCACTACACCTTCTTTTCAGGCAGTTGTAGAAAGTGATAAGGTCAATTTTGAGACTCCTTTTCTCTGGACTAAATAACCCCAGCCCCTCCAGCTGCTTCAAAAAACCCTTTGTAAACTGTAAATTAAGTAAATTTTAGTAGTCCTCATAAAGAATTCCCTAAATGGAGGAGCAGGGGAGGAAAAGCTGAAGCTAAGACTTTGTCAGTCAGCAGCTGTTCTGACTCTACACATTTTAGTCAAACCAACCAACACTTTATTTCCATATACCAATGTTTCACCTTTGTGGTATTTTTCTTTTGTTGTGGTGTATTCATGTGCTGAGGGTTGCATCAGGACTACTTTAGGGTCTGCCTGTGTCTGCAATAGTGCCTGTTTCAGTAGACAGCAGCCATGGGGCAAATGGGAAATTAAGACTGTATTCTTTTTTCCCTGATAAGAAATTAAGTATATCTATAGAAATTTAGTGGCAGCTTAGTCCCATTGATGAGCCTCCTAATACCATCACTGTGTTTTGTTGAGATGAAACAGAAGCTTTTTAGTATTGCAGTTGTGGTAAACTTTGAGACAGGTGTCTTCTCTGTAAGGTCCCACAGTCCTGTATCCAGAATGTCTGCCATCCCTTAGTGTATTTTGACATTCTTTGACTACGAGGCAGAACTTTAGGGAAGAAAAGGGACAAGATAAGCTTTACTAAGTGCCTTGATCTAGATGGGACCTTGATTTAAGTGTTGCCTCCCAGCATGACAGGATGGAATTCATCATGAAAATGATACCTTTTGGATGTTTACCATGCCACTAAGTGTCTATCTGCCATTGCAGATAAGAAGAATTTGATCAGTAAATAGAAGGATGCTTGAAGCAAGTTTAGTTCACCAGGTGTAGGAGCATCTACTTTGATGTAAGCTGAATCTCTCCCTGGGCTCAACTGACTTTTTTAACTGCATTGTCATTAAATAGAATGAGACTCCAGCATTTTGCCTCAGCACCTGAACAGCAAACTACTGTAATTCGAGTAATGGTTTTTGTATTGTGCCTGTAAAATGAACTGGCTCTGAAGGCATGTCCGCCTTCCTATCTATTCGTGTGTCTTCATTTGGCACTTTCTCAGTCAAAATTGCTTTTGCTTTTTGTCTCCTTGAATTTAACTTTATAATACTAACTTCTTTCCTGAAATACTCTATATGTTAAGTTTCTACCTAAAAATAATTGTCATGATTTGGTCAGGAGCATGCAAAAAATGTTGTGTATAGAGTACAGGATGGATGATAAATACTTCATGATGTTTTCTATAAGAGCAATGAAACTTATAGGCAAGTTTGTAGAATTTAACTATATACTTTCTTCATGACAGAGGCTGCTTTCTCATATGTATTAAGCAATAATGGCGTTGTATTGTTTTTTCCATGAGAAGGTGTCCTGGGGTGACCTTATGACGCTGAATTGTATCCCCATTCATCTGTTTAGCCCTGAGACAGAAATAAGTTCTCCACCTTTAATGCTAGGTTTGAGAGCAAAGGGAGGGGGAAGTTTGTGTGTGCAGGAACATCATTTTTCACTCCCCCGGAATTCCTCTTCTCTCAGTGTGTGTTGTCTGCAGCACGAACAGCAGGAGACAATTCTCTTTTGCTTTTACTTAGATTTTACCTAGCTGAGGCAGAGAAGTTCCCTGAGTGTGGCTTTTCTTTTGTTGGAAGTGATCAGCCCTGCTGTGGGCTGAAATCCCAGCCAAACCCCGGGAGCTCACACCTGGGGCCCAGGACGTGGCACTGTCCAGCACAGGAGGGACTGATAAGAGACTGAGTGAGACCAGCTACACCCCATGACAAGGACTTTCTGAATTTGCCATCTCTTCAGAACAACGAGAATTTCCATTATCTAATATTATTCTTTTTTTTTCATGTTTCTTACTGCTTTGCTTTATAAATAAACAGGTTTTTTCACTTTTATCAAAGGAGTTCTATATCTCGCAAACCGGTGGGGAGAAGGCTTGCTTGAATTTGCTTTCTAGAGGGACCCTTTCAGAGGTTTCCTCCCAAATTTGTCCTAAACCAGGACAAAAGGGTAGTATTTTTAAATCAAATTCTGCTCTATATTCTATTTTACAAGATTATACTTAAGATCCTTTCTCACAATTCACGACACAATAGACTGTCTATTATAACTCGGTTTCTGATACCTTGGATTATTATTAGTGATGATGATGATGATGATGATGATGATGATGATGATGATGATAATAATAATAATAATAATAATAATAATAATAATAATAATAAGCACCATCATCATCATATTCTCCAGAATGGATTAGGTGGCTTGGCAGAGAGGAATGTGGGGTGTTCTCCATTAAATTCTGTTTCTCAAGATTGTGGGTGCAGTGCATAATGCTGTAACTGGTGATGTGAGCTCCACTTATCACAGAATCATAGAATTGTATAGTACTTTAGGTTGGAAGGGACCTTTAAGGGTAATTTATTACCATGCTTCCAATATGTATCTAGGTGAGTTATATTATTTGGAAAATTCTCTTTCAATTCATAATCATGAATTCACTTTTAAAGATTTTTAGACTGAATACCTCAAAGTACTGATTTTTTTTTCCTCTGCCTTTCCCTATAGGGTGTATGAGCTGATTTTCCTCAAGTCAGAAACTAAATTTATTGTTTGTGAGTCTCAACATGGTCCCCTGTGTACTAGAACATTTTATGTGTTTCACTGGACTGACTTTTCCCTTATTATCAGCAGAATATACACACCTGTATAGATAATACATCAAAGTGGCTAGGTTGCAAAATTCTCAGAAATAATTCTGAAGACATAAAATATGGCTGTGGGAAAATCAGGAAAAGGAGGTTCCATAGTAAAAGTGTCTATGTAAACAAGACAAACTAAGGAAAGATAATAGCATTTATTAGATCAGCTCTTACAATGGTGTAAAACAGAAAAGCTTGATGAATGCACTCTGCTAAAAGACATGCCAACATTTATTATATTTTTAGGCTGAAGAAATAAATTTTCTTAATTCCCCAAATATCTTGCTGCAATGCTTTCTTTAACATGGCTCCCATAACAAGTCTTGAAAGCATGAGCCAACCAGCTTTTCCAAAAAACAATGTCAGGGAAGCACTTAGCTCCTTTCCCTGTCAGAGCAATGCCTTCTATTGTTCAAAGTACTCTGTCAATCACATCTTGCTGCCCAGACTCCTTGAGGGAAGTTAAATTCACTTACATTTAGATATCTACAACTACCTACTTATCCTGTACAGAGATCTTCTCCATGGACATTAGGGACATAATGGCACTTCCAGGCAGTCTGATTTTACTTGATTTTAGAAGTCACTTTAAGAAAAAATGACTCATGGTCTAAAAATTTATTTTTCCCCCTCCCTCCTTCAGTTTTTTACAGGGAATCTAAATGATCGGTATGAATATTTAGCTGCAGATATCTAGCATGAATAGATGAATTCACCCATGAATAGCATGAAACACCCATTCTTACACTGTAAACTTAAGGTATGAGAAATAAGGATCAATAACTGTAAGAAAATGGCACCCAAAACTTGAGTTATCCCCTGTGTATTTTGGTTGGTTAGCTGTTTTTGTTTTCATGTTAATAAGACAGTTTTGATAACTGGATGCACAATACACATTCAGAGATGCAGATCCACTCATTACTTGCTGTAACAGCAAGTAATGCTTTACTTGCTTCTCTTTGAGCCAGAGATCTTCCAATTTTATCTTGCATTGACTCATGCAGACAAGATTGGGTAGGCAGGGAAAATGTGGACAGAATCTTATCTGACAGAATAGTGACATCTGTCACTAGTTCCTTTGGCTATATTTATGCTTGTAGGTTAAAGAAGCCATGCTGAATGCTGGATTTCAACTAATTAAAATTATTCAGAATTTTCTTTGGTCAATTTGAAATCCCCCCAAAAATTGTAGGCCACAGATAACTCCTGATAAACAATTTCTGTATGTTTCCTATTTACTTAGGAAGCTAAGAATTTCCATGAAAGCCCTCTGCGTGAGCTGGCCTTAGTATGTCATTTTTTTTTTTTTTTAATCTGCTGGCAGTGTCAGATTTACTAAAAAAATGTTTGTTAGAGGTAGCAAGGTAACAAAAATATTCTCAAAGTGCATGATAAAGAGTAGGATATTTCACCTTCTTTTTGATCAGTTGTACTATTAGTATGACAACTCATTAAAATTGTTACATGTTGAACCAGATGTCTACAGATCTACATCACAGTGTTCCCAGATATCATTGTCTCACCAGCTTGATGTTTAGCAGTTGGCATTCAGCTTGCTGTTCTGCTTTTTGAATAACATGCTAAAATACTAAGAATTCTATTGTTCTCCTACATTCACTATGTGCCAAACTTCATGTATTACATCTTACCATAGGCAAATGCATCACAGCACAAAAGTAATTGAATGATAAAACCTAAAAAGGATTAATCAGACAGAGATTAAAATAACTTCTCACTTTTCCTAAATAATAAATGGGCTGTAGACTGTATAGCTTTTTCCTTCAGTGGAAAAAAGGAAGGAATTGGAAAATATAACTGTAAGAGAGGAAAACTCTTATGCAGTTCATGTCTTTATAGCCTCCCGGAGGGGATCAAATGCTGTGGATAAATTATACCCTTTGAATCCAGTATATCTGTGGTTGTGTAAGAGAAGCACTAAAATGTGTTTATTATTAGTTAGTTTAGGCCATTAGACTGACCACATAATTAGAAGCTAGAGACTCTTAAACTTTGTGATCTACAAAATCCTTAATAACCCTCTGCTGACATCAGTAGAATTTAGTTTTTGGTGTTTACTGTCTGATCTATAAGAGAAGGATAATACTTATCAACCTCACAGGGATCGTGTAGGATTAATTATTTAATAGCTAGACACTGATGTAAAAGGCAAAGTGTTCTATTGCCTTCACAAATACTGAAATATGACACTGTCATCTTGCAGTGTCTGGCTGAAGGTGAAAAGAGACAGTGTCTGTTGTGTCAGCAGTAACATGCATGACAAGCTGCAGTATTTTGTTTTTGCTGAAGAAAAACTAGGTTTCCACAGCAGTAGCTTATCTCCACTTTAAGCAATTTATATCCCATGTGCAGTTTGAGTAAGCTGGTCATGGGAAAAAGACTGAAGAATGGTCATATAAAAAAAAAAAAAAGAATTGAGACTCACAAATTTGTTCTCAGAGACATTTGCCAGATAATGCAAGAAGGATATATTTGTTCTGAATATTGAAAAAAACACTCAAATATAGCTAGTTCTTTAATAATTTTTTATACTGAATTTTTGTAATGAAATCTTTCATGAGCTGGACAGATGCCATAATGCACAAAATTGATATTTAAGCTCAAAAACCTTATATTTCACTGTAGTTGGAAAAAGGTTTTTTACCATTCCTCTTCAACCAGTTAGGTATTCACCACTTTTTGAACAGTAGCTACAGAAGAAACTGGTAATTTCTGAGATGTTTAATTGCTGGACAGCAGAAGAAATCTGATCAAAAGAGTATTGGTGAATGTACAAGCACACTTTAGGTATAGCAAAGTAGCTTTCCAGCACAGAGAGGGAGCCCAAGAGTTTTATTATTTTAAAAATAATGAAATAGTAAAGTCTTGGACTAAGAATGCTGGCAGGTAACAATCAAGGCATATGTCAAAATTCTCTGTATGTAACGTGTTGTGCACTGGCCATTAGCATGGTGTAACTCTCCCAGGTTGAGTGGATAATCTACAGCCTTTCACATAGGTTCATTTGGCTTTACTTTGGTAATGAGAAGGTTTATTCATATTTTCTAATATCAAAATGCTCATAGTAAGATCAACAGGGAATTACAATCCTGACCCCGAATCTTCTAATATGTATGGGTAAATTTACATATCTGAGTAGCTGCATTGACTTCATTATGACTATTCACATCAGTAGTGCAAAATATTGATGCTTGCAGATCAACCCTAAGGCAGCATTTTCTGCTTTGTGCATTTTACTTCACTGAGTGACTAAAGGCATAGTGTAAGTCAATAGTCCCACAGCTGTATGCAAACAGAAAAAGAGCTTTATTGCTCTTGGTTTTCACTTTCTAAGTTATGGGAATGTATTTTCAAAGTACTTGACAGAACTGTTTCATGCAGTTTTGTGTTGTTTTATGTATTTATCCAGTACCAAACTCATTACCATCTCACCCTATGCACCCATAAATTACATATAGCTCAGATTTTGTCTAAGCTGCCTAAACAGTTTAAAAGTACAAAAAGCTACAGTAACACTAATACTAATCATATCTTACCAACTGTTGGCACTGTTTCATGAGGCAATACTTTAGTTTTGGTACTGGAATATACGTGCTCATTCTTCTGCCTCATAGTTTGGGAACAGGATCATAACCTCACAAAATTGTAGAATCCTGCTATTATCACTCAATTATTACACCAGACATTATAGTGTACCTGTTTATTGCCACTTTATTAGAGTTCTGTAACTATTAGCCTTCCAGAATCAAAAACTGTCCACACTCACTATAAAATTGCTTCCAAAACTTGCTATTTTTAATTTGTTTCATACCAGGGAGAAATCAGTTTTTAAACACAAAGAAGTCTACCCAAATAACACAGATGAGAAGTCTACTGGAAGCAATATAAGGGCCATTCACTTAAGAGTTGGACTTGATGATCCTTGTGGGTCTATTCCAACTCAGAATATTCTGTGACTCTGTAAATTCTTATGCAATTATACTATCCATAGTCATTTCACATGCATTGCTGAGTGGCATGTGGGATTAAAGCCACATGACTCCAACTGACTTTAATCGAAATCAGATAGCTAAAACCATTTGAAACTGAGACTCTGAGTAAAATGTATAAAACACAAGACATTATGATAATCCCATTACAAACTCACTCACCACTTCTACCCTTCTCATAAAGATGATTGTCATGACAATTCACAGTCCTGTTCCCTCTCTAGGGATTTACTGCTGAGCAAACAATGCATTAATCAGAACTTAATAAAATTACATTCAGTCTACATTCACATGGCACAGGTATAAAAGGCTATTCAAAATGCCATGCAACACAGAATCACTGTAATGACTTTTAGAAGGTATATAAAGACAGAAAAACACACCAGCAGTGTGAACAATATTATGGAGACTAAATCTAATGATAAAGGGGTAAGTTTTTATCTTGACTTTCATTCATACAATTTTATTGTCAAAATTTAGGAAAAAACCAATATTGTAAGATATGCAGGGAAAAGGGCATTATAAAGAGATCTTTGACACCTGAGAGCAAAAGCTTTGGGAAGGGTCTTTTATAATCTTACTATATAGGTTTGAAATGTGCAGTTTTGAAAGCCTCTGTAATGTGAAAATGCTCCCTTGTTTGATAGTTCTAGATATGCCAGTACTACCCAAGATGAAAACACATTGGCAGATCACAGTTTAAAGGCATGGACAAATTGCCTAAATGTTTTACCTAAAATTTTCTCTGCCAGGTATTCATTGTCTTCAGATTTATTCTGGAGTTTCAGTGTTTCTGATATCATCTGTTTCACTGTTAATCTGAAACTAACTGATTATAATAATATTTATTCCCAAAAGAAGAGTTCTGAAAAAGAATCAAAATTATTCCACATTTTTTACTTAGACTGACATAAGGAAACACTAATTTTTATTTATTTTTTTTTCATAAATTTATAAGTCCTCACTTGCAGAAGAAATCACCACTGTTTGGAGAATTAGGAGAAAAGCTCACAGACCTAGGCTTAAGTGAGATTTGAAGCTATGGTTAAGCAAAGTCCACCTTTTTTGTATATTCTTTATGTTAAATTTCAGTTTTCTTCCATTGTGTTTGCTTACAGGAATGAAAAAAAAAAAAAAAGAAGTAAGCTTTCTGGTTTCTTTCTTTGTAGTTTGAACTTTGAGATTAATACTTAGGATTTTCTTCAGGACTGCATATAATCATAAAATTATAAAATTCTATTCACTGAGCAAATTTTCAAATTTATTGCACTTCAAAGAAAGCCAGTAAATCTAGATTAAAGTTTAATGTGCACAAACCAACAAAAGATTCTCAAAGAAGCTGATATTTAGATCATTATATAAATGGTGGAAAATACTGACTTGTAAGGTGTTTGTACTGTATGTCATATACATATCAGTTTTAAATTCTGATTCAAGTATTTTCTTGTTACTTCATTTTAGAGAATATCAAGACTTTGTGGGGGCTTTTTAAGGGTTATCTTCAAGAATTCCTGTGGATAATTCAGAATACTTGAATATGTCCATAAAGAATTTAAATATTTTCTTTTATACTGATTACATTTGGTATATAAGTTATGGAAAATATTTAAAGTCCATTGTATAGTTTTTTAAGAGGCAAATGGTAATAAAGTCTTAAGAGCTGGAAAATTGTTTTTTTAACATTGTTCAATAGTTTAAGATTTCTGGATAAAAGGTTCTATCTTGAAACCACTATTATCGGGCTTATTATTAATCCATGTTAGAAATGTTGAAGTTATTTTAAGAGAAGTCCTAAAACAGTGGAAATCTTTAGGGATATGAAAAGTTGTGGCGGGTTTTATTAGAGAGTTCCCATTTTAGTAAAAATATATCTGCATTTTATAACAAGTTATTTCTTGTCCAATGTTACTCTGCTTACATTTTTTCACCTTTCCAAATTTATCAGCAAGCTTATTTTTTAGAGAGAAAAGAAGATTATAATTCTGCTTAAAATGACTCATAGTATACCAGCTGACAGAAAAAAAAAGTACAAATATAGAATGTTTTTTGTATGAGCTGAGAAATGTCTCATGTAATTGAGTTTGCTGCATGAACTCCCTTTAGATAATTGAAGTCCTTGCATGAATCTTCTGAAATTGAGAAGTTTTTCTGTCTACTTCTATACTCAGTAAAATATACATAGTATGTGATTGTGTAGGTCAGTGTGGGCAATCATTGCAAGAAAATCAGACTCGCTGGTGAGCAGAAAAAGAGTTGTGGGAGCCAATTATTGGGGAGGCCATAAGTGTGGGTTGGGTACTAGAGAGATCAGCACTTTTGAGATTTCACTGCTGGAGAGACCAAGGCAGGAGCGGTGGGTTAACCTTGTCAGGCTAACAGACCCACCCAGCTGCTCTCTCACTCTCACCTCCCCAAGATGGACAGGAAACACAAGCAGGAAAATTCCATGTGTCCAGGCATCCTTCAATTAGTGTGTCTAAAGCAAAATAAACTCAACTTGGGGAAGATAAATTTCATGTACTTGAATGATTTAATTTTTTTTATTTTTTTTTTTAGTGCTTATATTATTTCCTTTGAGGTGATGGTGTGGTAAACAGAGTTTGTTTGATTTCTTTTTAATAGAGATTTTCACATGAAGAGTTATTTTGGGATATTTTATTGTAATAGATTCTACATAGTTATTTTTTAAATTAAATAAAACTTACACAGGGTTTCTAAATAAAATGACATTGAAAGTAAATAGACAAACCCTATGTGGTGAATCAAAAGGTAGGATGTAAATATCATGCATGACAAGTAGATATTTTTTTTTTATATATAATTCTCAAAGGATAATGGAATTCTTTTGATCTTGGAAGCTTTTTTTTTCACTAAATGTCTAAATGTCACTTCATCAGTTTTCTATCTACTGTAATTTTCTTGGATAAGCTCACATAGATTTTTTTTTATTTTGGGTGCCATTTGACATAGTTGTTTTTTTTTTACCATGTCATACATTTGTAGGAACACTATACTCAAATACAGGCCTGTTAGTATGTATTTTTATAAAACTTTTTCTTTACATAAAATTTAACTCTTTTCTTCTTTCACTGTGAAAAAATAGATAGCCAAAATTCAGAAAACTTATTCATTATTAATTTCTAGATATTTTGACCTGGAAGTCTCAACTTCTTTATTTTTTAAAAATTCATCTTTGTAGCAACCTTTTATACATGATTCCTGATTTATATTTCCTAACTGTAATATGAAATAGAAGACATCTCTAAGTCCCATGGAAATAATACTCTCCAGAGTGAAGACACTGGAAGTGAAGGAAAGGAAGTGAGAACAAAGTGATATATCTCTGCATGAAAAATAACTGCCTTCTCTGGTAAAACAATAGCAATTCCATTGACTGCACCTAAAAAATCTCTTTCTTAATTAAAATTACTTTCTGATTTTTAAAACTGTTGAATAAAACAAGAACATGCTCACTGTCAGGAGAGGAAAATGCTCTTGATCCCCTCAAATCCCCAAGAATTGGAAAATAAGTACTGTAGGGTTTAGACATGCAGGCAATTAACTCTACTAAGACAACCAGTGTGTTTTACACAGAAGGGAACATTTTGAAAAGGAATAAGTACTAATGTTCAATTTCTTTTTTTTGCTTTAATCATCGTAGGTATTAAACTAAGAAAAGCTCAGGGCTAATTATGTTATCAAGTTCAGATAATGAAATATAAACAGGATTGAAATGTTCTTCTTATGAACAGAATGAAAGTAACAGAGGAAATCTGTAGCAGGGGTTTTAGAAAAATCAGTGATAAGAGAGGAATGTAAATATTCCAGAAACAGACAAGTGCTATTAACCTGAAATTACAGGTAAAAGAAATTAAGGTCAGGATTATCACCACTGTATTGCAGCAAGACTTTTAAAAAGTCACTGAGTGCACCCATGAAAATCTACATGTTAAATATATTAGAAAAATTCCAAGAAGCATCAAAAAGGTGAAATATCTAGTGTCATGAAAAATATTCCATTTATTGCAAAAATATCAAAATGCAAAATTGTTTAAACTATCAGATTTAAATAGGTGATGAAATAAGTACCTAAGACTGGAAAATTGCAGACAAAATATATGTCTCTAGATAAAGAGGAAAAAAACTCTGTAGGCAATAATAAGGTAGACAGCTTTTTAATGAGAATATATGGGGCAAGAATAACAAGAGGAATTATTAATAAACATTTGTACTATAGTGATGAGATCAGCATGAGACAATGTGGAATTCTCAGAAGTTTATCACATTAAACCACTGTGTTATATAAAAGAATCAAAGGCCTTATTGTTATTGAAGAAAAACTCAAAAGAGAAGCCTTTCATATGTCATGTCTATTACATCTTAATGTTGGTAATGTTTTGGCACTATGTTACACAGAAGCATTAAAGCAAGGCAAGGTTCTGTAAATAATGTTATTAGACATTGAATATAAAACTCTTTGTTAAAGAATAGAAAAATATTGGTTAGAGACCTTGAGAATTTTATACACACCAAGCAAATGAACAGAATTCTTGCTATAGGATTTTAACCTTACCTGTTGGACAAGTCATTCATTTGATGTGTACCCCATTTCACTAGTTTTCAGCTCTTGTCATGCAACTGCTTAAGAAGCTGTAAGAAGAGAACTAAGGATGAAATTGGCCCATAAAAATTTAAAGAAAAACAATTATTTACTTTATTATACAATGGTGTAGTAAAATAAACTATATAGTACTGACTAAAACATTATTTTTGTAGCCTACTATTTCAGAGTTGGAAGTTTAATGATTTTAGCAACTTATGCAATTTAAGAATCTTGGTTTAATTTGCTGAAATAAATCTAATTCATAAGCTCCCACCTCACTCTGTTATCTACTACCTATGAATAATGTGCACAACTTAACATCAAAACTATTGCTGTTTTAAATTTTGTAACTGCTGCACTCTCACAACTCCATTGTCTAAGACTTGACAGGCATTCAGAAAAACGAACTAGGTTTTCTTTGTCTTATATTTGGTCAAAGAAGGTGTCTATTAATTGTCTTATAATGTCTATAATTATTTTCTAAGCGAAAAACAATCAGATTGTGAAGACTGTTTTCTTACAAAGGATCTGGTTGTCATTGTGTTACTTTATAAAAATGTTCCAGTAAATTTATATTTGCATCACGAAAAACTAGGGAGGGTTTCAGAGCTTTGTTTTTGCAGATTTTTCTCTCTTCAGACTCTTCAGATATGATTCAAATCCAAAGGTTCTTTCAGGTCTTTTCCAACCTTAATTATTCCATAGTTCTATGGTTTCTTTTATTAAAACACTACATTATTTTTAAAAAAATTTAATGTAAGGTGCTGAATCATGCTTCAATAATTTAGTTATCTTCTGCCCATGACAGCCAAAATCATTTAGCTGCAAATGAAAACTCTGGTTTCAGTAGAGATGCAGATATTTTAATTCCAGTGAGTAAACTTGTTGAGATAGTTGTCTAGAGAAAATTAAGATGATGTTTAAGAAAAAGCAAAGAGATCTCTTTAAAAAAAGAAAAAAAAATTGATTTTATTATATTATGTTTTCTTACAAGGTAGAGACTGGCATGTCTTTTCACTGATCAAGCTGTATCTGAATAAACTGAATGCAGTAGAGATTTAATTCCACATAGGGGTCAATCCCTGTGTCTAAATTAATCTCACCTAGATTTTTGCACTACAAGACTAACAATGTGCCTCCATTCAGCCCCATAAGCTTTGTTAAGGTGTGCAGTAAGACATTCGTGGTAAGATGTCCTTCAAATTCTTCAGCAAGATACTCTGGACAGTGACTGAACACAGATTTCCTGAACCACCAGGTGTACTCAGTTTAGTTTAGGGTAAAGGCTACTGAAAGCATGGAAAATTTCAATGACTGTAAGGCCAGAAAAGAATATATGATGTTCTAAATTAACCTTGTGCTTCTTATGGTTCATAAAGTCTGTATACAAACTGTCAAAACCAAATACTGAGTGAAACAAGACTTTTCACTTACTGGCAGTCATAAATGAGCCAATTGAGAAGTAGGTAGCAAAACACGCAGGAGAAGTTTCCTTCAATCAGAAAAGGCAGATTAGGTGAAGAATTTTGTTAGATCCCATGCAAACCAGATAAAACATTTCACCTGCTGCAGAACAGGGTGGAATTCTAAGACTGCAATTAATGAATAAATCCAACTCCCAGGTCTAATATGGGGGGATTCAGATCACAAAGTAAAGAACAAATATAGATATCTACATGTTTATTGTCTTAAATTTTCAATTATAGTCAGAAAAGATCAAGATGCTGGATCTTGACTATTGCATAGTTACTAAATCCTGCTTGTTACAACCTTAGGTAACTCAGCCAGCCTGTGCTGCAGATGGCCTGTAGATGTGGTGCTATATCTGCCAGCCACAAGTGTTGTAATCTCAGCTATTTTGGAGCACTGCAGACAGACAGCCTATG
This sequence comes from Parus major, assembly GCF_001522545.3. NCBI lineage: Eukaryota > Metazoa > Chordata > Aves > Passeriformes > Paridae > Parus > Parus major. The sequence continues at coordinate 92,219,922 of NC_031770.1, forward strand.
TTTAGACAATTTAATTAAGTCTTCTAGTCACATACTAACTCTGGTTTTGCATGTCTCCCATTTCTCCACATCTGGAATAATTTTATGTCTTTCTCTGAAGTGCAGTAGTTGTAGCAATTCCACCTCTTGAATGTCTTGAATTCCAAAATCTGAGAAGAACTTAAAATAGTCTTATCAATATTGTGCCCAAAGCTTCAAATTATCTCACATCACAGTCATTGCTACCTCTGGCAGGGGATGAAGTAATAAGATTCAGTTCAAAGAAGTGACTCAAGGAAATAGTTAAAGATTTTGTTTTTTGGAATGGTACAGTTGTTGATATAAGATAACACCCCTAACATTATATTTCAAATACTCTTTACCAATTTACAGCATTGCATTTAAGTAGATGATATGAGAAAATATTTGCCATCTTTCCATATGCAAAGGTTTATACTTATGAATTCCCTCAGAGCAATGTGGGTGTAGATGTCAACTAAGATATGAATTATAGATCAGTGGTTAATGATTTTAAAAGACTTCTTACCAAGTCAGTGCATACTGATGACTTGATTAGATTTGCTAATGTACCTCTTCATGTTCTCTCTGGAAAGCTCCTGTATTTTGTCAGATTGTGAACTTTGAGTTTATTCTAAACCTTCGATATTATGACCTACAGTAAGCTGCTATTCCAACTGAGATAAGTGAATGTGATAATTTGCTTTTCTTTGTTTCACTTTAGATCTAAAGACATATTTTACTTACATACTCCAGACTACAGTTTTATAGGCAAGGTGATTAGTGAAACTATCTGAAAGATTTTTGCACAAAACTGTAAAATGAGTAGAAAATGAGTAGAAAGCTAAGTTTTGGGGTCATATTTACTGTTCATGGGAGAATGGCAACACGGGGATGTCTTTTGAATTCATTACTATTGATTAAATTTTTAATGTTATTAGGGCCTTCAAATAATTCCCAGACAGAAAGGATGACAAATGAGTTAAAGATTAAGTTATAATTCTAGCTACTAGGTACAAGAACAATTGTCTATAACAGTGCAGAAAGAAGAAAAATATATACTGAAGGAAAAGCTTATGGTAGGTGCTATGTTGCAGAGAACTTGTGAATGAGGAACATTATGCCGCTGCAGAGAATGAAAATGCCATTGTGGAATGTGTAAGAGTACAATGTGTAAAGACAATCCTCAGCAGTGATAAAATTTCTCCTGAGAAACTGTCACATTTTGGGAAACTTACTACAGCTTGTGTGCTTCTGAGTTGTAAACCAATTTTTCAAAAGTTCAGAGATCAATCTGCACGATCACTGTTCTAGAAATTTTGATTTTTGACTAAAAACCTGACAAAAGTTTAAATACTCTACAAAAACTCTGACAGAACTTTAAATACTCTAACTAGAAACAGATGGGATTCTTTGCTACTTTTCAAATATGTTAAACATAGTTTCAATAAAATGAACTGTCTTCCTTTCCACTATGGGCTTGAGAAGAAATACTGCGTTGGCATTGAAGCAAAGCAGATTAAGTTCTTTTTTTACAGCATACCACCACAGTCTTCAAGATTAGGAGGAAAAGAGTATTTTGGTGCTTCAAAGAGGAAGGGTGTAACCTTTTCTCTGTAACACTGAAAAAGACAATAGGCTAGGGTGGGGGAAAGACACACATCAAACATGTAGAAAATGTTAGAGAAATGAAGCAGTGGACAATCTAGAGTTGCTGCTTCTTGTCCTCAAGAACGGAATACTATGGAGGACACAGCACCAAATGTTGGTTTAACAGCCAGTTGTCTATGGTAGGTTATCAGACAAAAAGCATCCTGTGCACTTTCTATAGACTGAAGAAAACACCTTACACGCAAAGACAAGTATTTATGGTTAGTGACATTAAAGTTTTAAAAATCCTATCAAAGAATTATTTTTTGTCTTGTTACAAAGTTATATTCCAAATGTTCTAATTATTGCAGCTCATTCCCAATAACTATATCATTAAAATTAATGTAAAGTTTTCTCTTTCCTCTTGTTTATGCACAAGCTTCCTACAGTCTTCTGGGTTCAAAGGATGACAGAGGGCTTGAGCGAGTCATTAGCGAGTCATAAGCATCCCAAGTTATTTCTCAAAAGAGCTTAATCCTGATGATTTCTTACTCCTCACTCTGCTTGGAGTGATTTCTTTTTATATTTTGTGATGTGTATTACACCTTAACTTCCTTCTTTGTGGGCTCAGAACAGTTTTAAATTCACAGACTATGTATGGTTTGATTTACTTATGCTGGATATGTTTCCCTCTTTCTATTATCCTCAAAACAAATTATACTTAACTCCAAGGTTGCTTTGCTTTTCTTTAACAACCAGTAATTGTTAATTGTTAAGAAGACCTGGCAATCTCTGGATTTATCTATTGTTTTATACTTTCAAGGCCTTTGCTATCATTTTAAGCTTGAAACTTTGGGGACCCGTGAAAAATTATTCTTTTTTCTGTAGCGGCCCTCAGCCTGTGGCTTCCTGATATTAGAATTAACATTTATTAGAACAGCTTTGTTTGAAATAAATGTTTCATTAATTGTTAGTTCTATGGAAACATTTATGTACTGGAAGTCACCTATACTTACAGACACATACGTATAATTATACAATGCTCTGTTTGCCATCAGTATCTGGTAGTTAAAGGAATCATCCATGTGGGTTATCAGAACTACTCTACAATAGTAATTATAGCTAAATATAGTAGGAATAGGATTAAATGCATTTTGAAGGTGCCTTTTAACATTATAATTCTGTTGTATGCTCTGTGCCATAATGATGGACTTCTGCCTCTAAGTTAATTATTCAGGTAAAAAAAAAGGGTATGTAGTAATAAGTTAATAATAAGGTAGTGTTCACTCCTATTCCAACTTGTATTTATAATGGGATTTAGTATCTGTTGAACGACCTATGATAGCAGAAAAAAGCTGTATGAGCACACGAGTTATGCTACATCAAGAAGCCAACCCTGTCCAAGAAGGATTATGGTCTAGTTTTACATTATTCAGTGACAAAGCTGTGAAGAAAATCTTACCTAATAGAGATTTATTTCCATCAAAATGTTCTAAAATTTCACAGAACTCAAGTGTGAGACTTTGCTTCTCTTTATTTGTGTTGGTACATTCAATTAGCACCTTTTGCCCAATATATTGAACATTACTTATCTACTGTCATTAGAATGGTTACTCTATTGCCATGAATTAAAGCCTCCATCATCTTCTGTTAACAGTGGGCACATACAACAAACATTTTATGAACAGTTTTGTGAAATGAAACCAGTGTTATTATAGTTAAAACCTGTAGCACATTGTGTTGATGTGTATGGTCTCTCACATCATTACTTGAATGAATGTGGCAGTGACGTGCATTGCTCTGATAGTGGCAATAAGCTTCATGTGTGATGTTAAGCTTAGTGTGATGGTTTGAGATAAAATTCAAAGCTGTGCTGATGCAACTTGATGTGAACTCCTGGGGAGCAACAGCTAGATCACCCATCTAAAAGGATTGCCAAGGCAACTCAGATACTCTCTGGGGTATATGAATTTTTGCCCATGTGACAGCATTTTTCATCACATACCGTCACATCAGCTGTACAAAACAACCTACCAAAAATATGTCTCTGTGTATGTAAGTATGCATGTATATATATATATATATATATATATTTAATTGTGTATATTTTATATTTTAAAGCATTTATGTGTATTTTAAAGCATTTTGACTATTTTGTATATTTTAAAGCATTAATGGGTGTAAGTCTTGTCTGATTTATACATCAGAAAATATGCTGATTCCTTGAAAATAATTTTCCTATAAAAGTGCAAAACCAATAAGAAATTAAAATCAGTATTTATAGTTATGAAAGTTGTAATTTGGAAGGTAATAGTGGATATAAATAAGAATTTTACTACTGCTTTCTATATTAATGTCTGGTTAGAATTTTTAAAACTTAAAAATGTCAACAATTAGTTGTCATAGAATTTTACAGTCATAAGCAAATATAAATTATTACTGATACTCACGGCAAAAGAACAATGATGAACTGTCTATAATTTATCCTCTTTTCCACTCTGTCACTCTGATAAGTCTTGTCTTTGTAAAACTTTCAATCTTTGAGATCCCTGTTGGGTCCCTATTTATGGGATCCTTGTTCCAAAACGTTATTTGATTCACACTCTTCAATATTTAGGAGGTTCTTTCAAGACACAGAGGGAAATCAGTTACCAGGAATGAGAAAAAAAAATGCAAGGAATTCTAAAAGTATTTGTCTTTACAGCCACAAAATATACTCATGTAAAAGGAAATTTTTAAACTTTAAAAACTTTTTTTTTTTTTAAATCTTGCTCTTGCTATTTTATGCTGCCTATGCCTATGCTGCCTGAAAATGAGAGAAATTGCAGTTGGACAATGGAGACATGTGACTTGTATTGGAGTGTGCACTGTTCTCAGATTCATAAAATAAATATGATTGAATATATTCTATATAATTATACTTCAAATTGGAAAATAGTTTATATGAATTAAAGGAAGAAAATGACTTAAAAATATTGTTTGCCTTGTCTGTTTTAATAAAGCAATTAGTAGCAATTATATTTGTATCCTTGCAGAGTGAGGGAGAATTTGCAAGGCATTCAAAATCCAAAAATAGTATACAGTAAAAATAATTAAAGAAAAAGATCATGAAGAAATCAAAACGTAGGGTTTTTTAGGTCAAGATTTAAATTTTTTAAGCATATGGAAAAATAGTCAAAATTTTAAGCACTCAACAACTACAAAGAAGATCTGGAAATCTTCTGGAATTTTCTGTAACATATAGGGAAATATTTTCTACCTGAATTCATAGAAAACAGGAATTAATCCAGAATTTCTTAAAACTTTTTCAAACTCATTGCAAAAACTTCAATTTCTCTGTTGGATTCTAAAAGTCATAAAACTATTGAGCAATCAGACAGAGATTGTAGGAAAACATGAAAAACTAAAAATATCATAGCTTCAAATGGGCAAATATGTTTAGTACCTCAAAAATTTATGACATATTTTTAATTCCTCGTCTGAATCCTTTCAGAGAAGAAAGAGGGTTATCTAAGGTCAGATTATGGGGACAATGCTAATCATTATGACCTCATACAGTGTGAGTGCAAATGATCCCAGTGATAGCACTGAAATCATTAATATGAAGATTCATTTCATAGCAGCAGCTCATTTTCTCCACTTGGAATTGTTCCTCTTATATATTCAAGGATAAAGTGATGTAATTTTTTTTTTTTTTTGCAAAGTGTGTTGGCTAAAAAAGTTTTGAAACAGGAAAAAAGTATTATTATGATCATCTGTTGTATACAAAACTGAGAGCAGGATTTTTGCTGCAAGAATCAAAGGAAAATCTGTGTATGGTTAATGATTTTAGTCATAAATTGAAAATATAAAGTAGTTAAACTCCAAGAATTCGTCTGAGAAGAATGAATATTGCCCTTTCATCATATTTTAATCAGGTTTGTCTTATCTACACAGAAGAGATTCTTTAGGTATAATCTGTAAAACTGAAATTAGTAACTGAATTTGAGTCTAAAAATAGCTTCAAAAATAACTTTTGACCTTCATAATACTGATTTACCGAAGAAATATACTTGTTCTTTTTCCTTTGATTCCTGGAGAATTCTTTGGAAAGAGACTTGATAGAAGGTGTTCTGAATCATTTATAGTCATGAATATAATTTTCAATCAGTTAGACTGAAATGCTTCATAATGAGGTAAGAGATGGAAAAATCCCTTTTAGTTATTTGTAGAAGAGAAAAGATGTTATAGTTGTATATGATTTTGTTTTCTCTAGGTCTGAATTTAAAGTCCGAGCAAGGCTGGATGTATTTTATCACACATTACAGAGGCTGTTATTTGCACATTTGTACAGGGGTGGCACCTGTTGTGGAGAGACAATGGGGAGGGTTTCACACGTTCCCCAGAGTCACCATAGGAAATGTTTTTATTTCCCTGATGCTTTCCTTGGCTGCTCATGTGAGCTGTGTGTGCACTTGGCTACTCGGCTGCTCTCTGTACTCTCCACTCAGGACAGTCAAGTTGGGTGTCCAGCCTCAGTTTAGAAATTCTGAGAATTAGGCACCAAAATGTGAGATTTTTTTGTGGGCACAGACTGGTGAAATACCACAGATTTTGAAAATTATGTTTCAAAACACTTCAGATACAAGCTAAGGGTCTTCTGTGTGTAAGATACGATTTTGAAACTTAGACCACTGTTTTTGCTAGCCAGGTGAAACCAAGTTGTTTGGGAATGTTAAAAAAACAAGTGATAGAAGAGTTGGGGAAGCCAGAGTTCAGAAAACATTTACTGGTATGTTTAGTTCTGAAAATCTCCCACTTCTATTTTAACTCTAGTTTTAATATAAGCAGAAGTATAAAAGAAGATATTTATTTTTAAGAATTCAGCCTTGCTGAATTATTGCCAGAATTATGTACTGTGGAGTTCAGCTTTGTTTAATTTTTTTTTAGATTAAATTTAATGAGAAGGGATTGGTTTCTAGCAGCATCTCCACAGCTTATCTTGTGAAATTTATAAGTTAAAAAAAAAATAGAGATGATCAAAAGAAAGTTCCCTGCATACAAATGTAATAGTCTGCTGTAAATCTGAAAAATCATGGATTTTTCATAACATAAGTAGCTGAGTCTAACTTAGCAAGCAGGGAATTTGATTTCTGAGAACATCTATCAAATGTGGGATCACTAACTTAGTTAATATACCCTTTGACAAATAATAGATAATGTCCTTGTCTCATTAAAACAAAACTTTAGATTAAATATAGTGAATACAAATGTCAGAAGATGTACTTTTTTAGAATTCATGAGATTCAAGCCAGAAGGAAAGATTTCATTTTAGTTATTTTAGTTACTTAGCTATTTATTTAGTTAGTTCTATTTATTTAATTAATTATTATTTTAAAATGTGTCCAAAAATAAGTCTTTTTTTTAAAATTATTTTTATTTGATTTTACTTAAGTTTGCACAATGAAATAATCAAATAACAGCTAATACTGCTGTCTTGAGTGCAAATAATTTTTCAACACACTTATGTTTAAAGAAAACTTTTGTCAGGTAGAAAAATCTGGAAAACTGTTGAGTTTATTCTAGTAGCTGCATCAGTTGAGTCTATAGAAACAAAATGTTCACACATAAAATACTTTTTAAAAAATCTGTATGTATTTTAATGGACATTTTTTCCCTTTCCTAACCTTTTTATTTTAATGTTTCCTAATATTGCATGAAGTTCATTATTTCTGTGCTTAATGAAATGTGTTTAGAGCACTGCCTATGTATTCCTGCTGTGTCCTGTTTGTGTAAGCCATCCTGCCTTTCAAAGTCTCCCTATGGATAGTGGGAGCTAGTGTTCTTTTGAAAAACAAAGTATTACAGAAGCACAGAATTCTCAGAGCCCAGCTAGAGGGAAGGGTGAATCTAATGGTTTCTAGAAAGAAAGGCAAAGTGTCTTATAACTGCTGCAGGTGCATTTCTTAGAGGATGTACAGCTGCCTTTTAGAAAATGCTCCTAATTTCTTATGTCTTGGGCTTTGACCTGGTTAACAGCTGTTAACAGTTGTTAATCTTTGTTAACCTTTGTTAACCTCCTTTGAATCCACCTTTTTTTTTTCTCTTTGTTTGTGTGCTTTGTGCTTTTAAGCTTTGATATGGGTTGGGTTTAGTCATCTATTTTTTACAGAGTATAAACCTTAAGAAAACTTGATAAATTTTCCCTATTATGTCCTTAAAAGTAATGAGTTTCTTTCCTTTTTGGAGGGAGGCTTAAAAATAAGATATTTTATTGACAACAAAGTTTATTTCTGCCCCCTTTTCCGGAATCATAATATGCTCCCATCCCTGTCGAATGTGAATTTTTTGAAATGGTTCCAAGAATACATGAAAGGAGATAATATTTTTGTTCTTGGCATCTCTTACTTGCCACAAAGAACAGAACAATGAAGGAGAGATCTATAATCAAATTGCTGTCACTGAACACAAATTCAAAATATTTCAAGGAGAAAGGTTTTGCAAAAGGAACTTTCAAGTAGGTGATAGAATGAAGAGAGTCATCAAGGGAACTAGACTTCTAAGGGAGCTAAGAAATTCAGATCTCAAGGTAATACTGTAATGTGCAAAAGCCCATGTAAAAATCATGCTCACAGGATTCTGATAAATTACTGGGTATTACTGACTATGATACAGAGTTGGGTATGCAGGTGCAAGATTTAGAATTCAGTATATGTGGTTTATACATTGTCTTTTTTCATCTCTGATTTACTATGCTTGAGGAATGGTTGAAAGAACTGGTGCTCCAGTAACCCCCAAAACCCCACCTTCCTGGCATAGTCAAGTTTATCCCATAAACTCAGGACTACTGAGACAACGAGTATGCCACCTGTCCTTGTTTGGTGCAAGTACAAAATTTTCAACATTATTAGGCTTGTAGAACTGTGGACAGCTGATCTATAGGACCTATAGACTACCTTTTGTTGTTAATGTATAGAAACAATTTCTTTTGCCTTTTGCTCTTATTTATAGCAACAGACACATTAAGTTCTAGCTGGAATTTTACCCTTCAAATTTTCTCCCTGCATAGATTTACTACATCTTTGTCATCATCCTGACTTGTCTGTCCCTTCTTCCAAAGGGCACAAACTCTCCCTTTTCTCCTGAGCTCCAGCCAAAGCTCTGTGCTCAGTCAGGCTGGTCTTTCCTGCCAACCCATCTTTCAGCACATGTGATGGCTTGTTACTGCCTCTATAAGATTTCCTTCTTGAAGAATGTCCAGATTTTGTGTACTCTTCTGCTCTTTGGGACTGTCTCCAAAGGGACTCTCTCACCCAGTCCCCTAAGCAGGCCAAGGTCTGCTCTGTAGGAATCCAAGGCAGCTGCTGTGCTGACCTCCTACTTTAGATCCCTGAGAACCAAAAGCTCATAACATTTCATGATCAGCATGCCCAAGACTGCCTCCAAGCACCCACCAGTCCTCTGTAAACAGGTCCAACAGGGTGTCTTCCCTAGCTGGCTCCCTCACCAGCTGTGCCATCTTTCCACAGACAGAAAAACTCTAGTTGTTATGTGATCATTCTCAGGTACTTGCATGGTTCCTAGTACATCAATAACTCTTTCATCTTTCCTGCCACATGTCGGGTTCTGTCACATCATAGAACATTATAGTTACTGCTTAGCTAGTATGACAACAAACAAATTTATGTTTTACTCTGTGGTGTGATATGACATTGTCTGATGAGATCCCAGAACACTTCAAATAATACTTGCTAGGATTTATAACCTCTCTTACTCAGTGATGTGTCATTTCAGCAGGGGATTCCACCTAATACATCTTCTTGAAATATGTTTGTGAAATTAGAGACATGCTGAAAATTAATTAATAGTATTTTTAGGGAAAACAAATTATGTTAGCCTTAACTACAAATACGATAAATAATTTTCTTTTACAAATGTATCCACATCAAATGCTTTATCTGCAAATTGCTATCTTCCTAAAGTTCCTCTTTCGCTAATTTTAAAGATTTTTCTGTCATCTATATCTTTACTAGGTCAGCCTAGGATCCTAGGATCTCTGGGAAAGTCATAGAGTGAGCCCCTCAAAACAGATTTCTGGGTGGAGAAAGAGGAAATTGATCAGGAATGGAAAGAATGTGTTTTCTATGGGTAAGTCATGTGTGGTCAGCTTGGTTTCCCTCTGGAATAATATGGTGGGTTTGACCCATACCCAGCCTCTGCTCTCCCTCCCCATCAATGTGAGGAGAGGAACAGATGTAAAAGCTCGTGGGCTGAGATAAAGGGAGATCAATTACTGTCATGGGAAAAACATGATTAGGGGAACATTACTGAACTTACTGCCAATTAATAAAAGAGTAGGATAGTGAGAAAATAAAGAAAAACCTAAAAATACCTTCTCCATATACCTGTCTTCTCCTCAAGCTCAATGTCATTCATTCCCTTTTCCACCTTCTGCTCTCATCATTGCAGGGGGTTAGGGAATGGAGATTTCAGTCTGTTTATAACACCTCATCTCTCCTGTTCCTTCCCCCTTAAGCTGTTCCTTTTCTACAGTATAGGATCCCTCCCATGGGAGACAGTTTTTCATTAACTTCTCCAACACGAATCCTTCCTGTGGAGTACAGTCCACCAGGAACAGACCATTTCAACGTGGGTCCTCCAGGGGCACAGTTTCTGCCAGGAAAACTGCTCCTGTGTGGGCTTCTCTGCACAGGATGCAATTCCTGTTGGGAGTCTGGCTGTTCTTGAGTTCTCCAAGGGCTGCACATTCCTTCAGGATGTATCCACCTGCTGCAGCATGTGGTTCTCCATGAGGTGCAGGGTGGATTCGTGCTCCACTGTGGTTGTCCATGGGCTGCAGGTAGAGAATGTGCATCACTGTGGTCTCCCTCATGGGCTGCAGGGGGATCTCTGCTCCAGGCAAGCCAGTCTCTGCAGCAGCAGCACATGGGAAGACTAGAAACATAAATGAGGAGATATTCAGACACAGTACAAAGATTTTTTTTTTATTTTTTTTTTCATCTTGGAACAGGCTATGAATTCATGTAGACTCAGGCCTTAGAGGTTTTTAAGACATTTTTTACAATACATGCTTATCCCTTCATAGAAAAATTAAGTAAAGTGAAGAATTGATTTCTTTTGTTTGGGTTTTTTTCTTCCTGTTTTTACATCTAGATAACTCCTGCAGGACTGTGGGATTTTTTTTCCCCTGGTAGACTACAGAAATAACCATCATTGACTGTGACTTTGGCAGGAGTTTAGTTCAGATTATGGAGAATTCAATGTCTTTACAACATATAAAGGTGTGTTAAGAAAGTCATAAAAATACCTTTTTAAGGTCTGTGGTGAAAGATCAAGGGGCAATGATTTTAAACTGAAAGATGGCAGTTTTAGACATAAGGAAGACATTTTTTACAGTGTAAGTGGTGAGACTCCAGAAAGGATTGCACAGAGTTGTGGATATCTCAATACTGGCAGTCTTCCAGGTCAGGCTTGAATGACAACAACCTGATCTAGAGAAATATGTCCCTGCCCTCGGCAGAGAGATTGGACTAGATGACCCATCTTCAAAGATACCTTCCAGACTAAACTATTTTATGAGTCTATGATACTATTAATATAACACCATCAGAGCTCTTCAGAAAATGGGATCATGAAATTCAGTGTTTTATGATGCAGGATCCACACACATGCTGAAAATCAAATTTTTGCTTGGAATGTATGACTAGAGTTCTCAGATACTGCTTTGTTCATTTTCTGTGCATCTTTAAAAAATATAGCTGTCATTCAAGCAGGCTTATTACATTGTAGATACATATTTCTGACGATAGAGGAGGTTTGACCACATTTTCATCTTACTTTCATTATGCTTGATGTTTATGATTACAGACTTTTTACCCTCTTTCCCTCTCCTCCTAAGTTTTAGTACACTACATAAATGTATTTATATATTCATTGTCATTCCACTGGTGTGCTTAGACTGCTTTCCAGATAATTAAAATAAGAAATAAATTTAGAAGAAAAAATTGTCCTTGATATTGCTAGATATTTATGGGGATTCAACTATCCTTAATGTAGACTCAGTAATCTTAACAAAGTCTCGTTCCTTCAGATGTTTTCAAACACAAAGGAGTGCAGAATGCTATACACTGGAAGTGATATTTGGACATTCTTTTTATTCCCTTCTTTTTTATCAGAAGTTTTAAAAAGAAATATGTCAAGAATTATCTAATAACTCAATTTGAAATCATGGTGCCCATGAAGTCACTGCTAAGTCTTCCCCATGCACAGATGTGAGATCAATAGAAGGATACTTTAACAAAACCACCTTTCTAATATTTGGGAGGCATAACCTCTGTGTTTCTGTCTTACAAGCTGATGTCTCAGTGAACAATAGTATAGTGAAGCTTATTTATCTGTAAATAGTAAAGCTTTGAGAAATGCCACACATTACTATCTGTATGAAATTTTAGAGTTACCTTATCAATCCAGCAGACAGACTTCCTCGAAGCTCATTGACAGTACTAGAGTTATTACAATTCAAGTTGGTAGATATACTTTTCCCATTGAAAACCTAAGCACTGTCATTTTTGTCTCACACCTTACAGCTGAAGCTAAAGCATAAATATTTTAATTTGTCTGATTAATATTTGCATCAACACCAAAGATTAGATATCTGTAATGAGCTATGGCTTCATCCAGAGAAGTAAGCTGGATTCATTCTGATGACTTCATTGACATTAGATAAGACCTTCTGTGTACTTATGCTAGCCTCTTAAAATAGAGATGTAGTATGTAAGGGCCTTGTCAGACAGAAAAATACCTTTGAGTAATCAGTATGTGAGAACTGAGCTATTATGTTCCAAAATAATTTGGTTTGATAGCATCATTTCATGGAACAATATCTAATGTTTCAGAGAATGATGAAAGAAATTATGCACTAAAACAGGAGAAAATAAATTGTGAGGAGTATTATATATTTCTGCTACATACTTATTTCTAAAAATGTAGTAAATTCTTTAGTTTCAATATGTCAAATGCTATCTCTCAATATTTTTCTGTAAAAATAGATAACCCACTAATTCCTAATCTCTTGCCATAATTTTAATTTTTCCTTTATCATTCAACTGATGTATTTTATATAATCCATTCCAAAAATAAAAGAAGGGTTATGCTGAAACATGATAAATACATTAAACTGGAGTTCCTGTTGCAAAGTTGGACTTCTTTTTTGTTGAGCAAAACTTCCAACATCCAAAGCATTAAATGAGGTAAAACATGTATAATTAGATTAAAGAATCTCAGCGGATGGTATGTATCATATGCTCATGTTCAAGAGCATTTTTGTCATTAGTGTGATTTATATCAAAGTTCTCTGGCTTTTTTTCCTCATAGTTTTCTCATATTGTTCTGATGATAGGTTTCATTTCCAATTTTTTTTTTCTAGTAATGATGTTTTCTCAGATCCAATAGACTTGAAAACATACAGAACTTCATATTGTGAATCTGATTTTCAAAATGTGAATGGAAAAATGTGTATGAAAATCAACCACTAGATAATCTTTTTAATGATTTGTTTGGTATTTTGTTATCTACATACTTCCAGTCATCTTGGAAGGACCTAAAGTTATGAGGTTAAAGCTCACCTTTTACCCATGCATTTGTGTGTGCATGTGTGAACACATATATATCACATATACACAACTGTACATGGTTCTGAGAATTGGTTTGAGAAGTATTGGGAGTGACATTCCACTGCAGTGTCTATGCTCTTTCAAATGGGACCAAGGAAATTTATTTTCCAAATTATCCAACTTCATTTATTTATTTTTTTTTAATTTTCTTTAGGATGAACCCTGAACAGCATTCTTATAATTTATTTATGTTACCCATTTAGAAGATATCTTGAAAGATTATTTAATGTTACTTCAAGTAAGCATCAGTATTCAAATATTATTGACAGTGTATTTTTACAGAATTGTAGAAATTTTGACATCCTTTAACAGATAGAACTATTTATTTACAACAAAGTAAAGAAGCTTGAGGAATGATCAATGACAAACCATTTAGTGATAAATATGCTTAAAAGCAATATTATGCAATGTCTGAGACACCAGAGCACAAAAAAACAAAAGCATGGCTCCAGTGTGGTGATATTCAAACACAGCAGAGGGTGCAGCTAAGTAGAGAAAGCACCAAAGCCTATGGCACTGTTGTGAATAACAATCACAGACTCACAGAATCAAATAGGTTGGAAAATACCTTTGGATCATCAAGTCCGACCTGTGACCTAACACCGCCTTTTCAATTAAACCATGGCCCTAAGTACCACATCCAGTCTTTTCTTAAATGCCTGCAGAGATGGTGACTCCAACAGCAGCCCATTCCATATCCAATCACCCTTTCTGTGAGGAACTTCTTCCTAATGTCCAACTTAAACCTCCTGTGGCATAGTTAAGACTGTATCCTCTTGTTCTGGCAGTGGTTACCTGGGAGAAAAAGCTGACCCCCACCTGGCTACAAACTCTCTTCAGGCAGTTGCAGAGAGAGCCTCCACTGTAAATTAACAACCTGGAAAAAAACCTCCTGATGGTTCACCAGAATAATGCAGTCACAGAACCAGAATCTGAGGCTGGAAGGAGTATCAAGAGGTCATCTAATCCAATTCCCTACTCAGAGCAGGTCTAATCCAAGCAGGCTGCCAAGCACCTCCAACAGCAGGGATCCCACTAGCCCCTTCAGCAGCCTGATACAGAATTTTACCTCTCTAATGGTTAAAATAGAAAACAACAAAAAAATCATAATATGTGACATTTACCATGTTTCCAGGAAATAATAATTTTATGCCATTTGTCTTGCTTTTATTCTACATTGTTTTGTGGGGGCTTTGCTGTTGTAATGTTAGAAAACCATTAATTTTTGTCAGATATGTGGCTCCAGTGAACTGGAATATGCCCCATTCTTATTAACAGAGATAAATACAACATTTCACTCAGACATCTGGACACTTACCTAGCAACATATGACCTCTTAAAAGAGTTTGAGTATTTTGTGAGTGTCATCAAAATGCCTTTCTCAAACTTTTCTCGCTCCCTTTCTTGACAGATTTTTAGGTAACAGAAAGGCTTTCTTCCAGTTTTCACAAGTTTATTATTATCTTTGGGAAAGATTTTTTACTCAGCAAGTCACTCCAGGTGTAGCCCTCAGAAGCTGTTTGATCCACAGCAACACAGGATCCTATAATGCATTCTTCCACTTCTGGGGGAAAAAGTTATTTCTTACTCATTATTACTCCACAGATAACAGCAAAAGTTTTTGAAATATTCCCTGCTTACATCTTGTCTTTCCTTGCCTTTACGGGGTGCAATATAACTCCATTAAACTCAAGTATACATAACTTGCACAAAAGGATAAAGGAGATTTATATTGGCATTATTTCAATTTACTGAAACATTAAAAAAAATATCTGGGACATGCATGGTGCTGGGGACCTCAGACTCTAGTTGTCATTAGGGTTAGGGAAACTGAGTTCAAAAGCTGTGGTGGAGGTAATGCTTACAGTACTGTGGCATTCCTCTTCCACCTCCAGGGTCTGTGGTGGTGCAGTCTTTGTGGATCCCTGAACCCTGATCCTAGCAGCTTGGGGCTGTGGCAGAGTCCCCCAACACTGAGGGGGCCCAAACGAGAAAGGTCCCAAGACATCAACCTTGATGCAGTGCTGTGCTTCACTTGGTGTGTCTGTCCCAGCACAGAGTGCCTGGATCTAGAGACCCTTCTGCTCCCTGAACCCTAACCTTAGCCATGGCACTAATGACCTTGGAGATGAAACTGAGAGCTGGCAGCTATTTGAGAACATTTTTCTTAAAGTGGAAGAGCTCTTCATGCTCAAACATAATAATAAGCACAAGGATCACCAGAGACAGGCTTGATACAGTAAAGACTTCCTCTACAGCTGTACTGAGAGCAGCATCAGCAGCCTGAGCGTTCAAGGCCAGGCTGGACAGGGTTTTGGGCAACCTGGTCTAGAGGAAGACATCCCTGCCCATGGCAGGGGGAGTGAAACTAGATGGTCTAGACTTCAGAGGTCTCTTCCAAACCATTCTACAATTCTGTCATTCTATAATTCAAGTGTATTCTCTCTACTACTAGCCTTTAAAATATTTCTTGCGTATTTTTTTTTTTTTTTATACACAATATGTTTGTACAAGTGGAACATTTCCAGAATTGTACCCTACACAAACCTAAATATTTCCAAGATAATAAACAATTGTATACCAGTGAATTGGATAAAAGCATTCATTGTGAAACATAAAGATTTCATTGTTATTTCATGGATATTTTATATCTATTCATAGTTTGAACTATAAATTGTTTAAGTAATTTGGTATTTTTTTAGGAATGAAAAGTAGATTCATAGATTTGTTAGGGCATGTCATGTTCATTCTAACGAATTCATAGATTTGTTAGAGACCACTGTAAATTATTCTATTTTGCCACATCTAGAAAATTCTTTATGTAGTACAGAGCAGATGTGTGTAGCTTAAAATTTTAGCAGAAGGATAGTTGTTTTCCCTTACTGTTCCATTTTTCAGACTTCATTAAAAATTTGAATTCCATATGATAAGATCTCATTGTCTGAATGAAGTCCTAGCTCAGCAGATTTCAATGTTTTACATTTAAATATTGATCATTGAATATTTCCAAGCACAGAATAGCAATTACTTTTTGTTATAATCTACATTTTTGCTTTGTTTATCTTTAAAATTTGTGTCCTGATTCTGACAAAAGACATAATTTATACCAAACTTTAAACAATATAGTGTCCTAGCAGGAAAATTGTTTTTCTATTTTATTCTTTTCCCATCTGCTTGTAATTTTAAACACTATTGTTTCTGTCAGATTATGGTTTGTACTTAAACCTCATTGAGTTTCTAACAAAGTTTTCACATATTTGCATATCTGAAATGGCTTTTAAAAACACGGTCACTAAATTAAAATGGATGACTCATAAGAATGGGTAAAAATTAATAATTTTAAGTTGCTTTTGTTATACCATGGCATCAGCTATCTGAAGTATATTAGTAATTTCAAGAATTATTGTGTCAATGACTTTCTTTGTAATCAAAATTGGAAAAAAACACCAAGAACAGCAATACTGATAGTAGAGAGAGGAGGGGATTTGGCAATCTTTTCTTGCTCCCTTGTCCTGCCTACCAGACCCAATCTCTTTTATCAGCAGGCCACGCATTCACAGAGATTTACTTTCAGTAGAAGTATTTTTAGTGACAAAACTGCAAGTTCCCAGGGAAAGAAATATGGATAGCAAAGTCATGAAGGGAGAGTTTCTGAGTGCAAGATAAATAGTATTTTCTAGAACATTGTCCATCTATATGAGTGCTAGATAGTGGCTAGTGGAAGATTTAATACAATTCTTATCACCTGAATATTAGAAAGAGATTTTAAATTACTTGTTCATCCATTAGCCTCTTCCAAAAAGAAACCAACTAACTGCATTACTAAAATACGCTGTTTTTTATCAAAAGTTTAATTGTGTGTGGTATTCAGGACCAACGGCAATGATCCACTAAGTGGGTAGGGTTTAACAGCATTTTAGACTAGTATCAGAAAAAAAGATGGGATTAGAATGTGATAAGGTTTATTTTTACAATTGGAATTAGAATACAGACCTTGTTTATAACTGCCTCATTATTATTATTATTATTAGTGTGAACGAAGTTTGGAGTCAGAGTTGATATTTTTTAAACTTCAGGAAACCAGATGTATAATTTTTTGGAGACTTGAAATTTAGCCTTTTGGCTTCTTATCAACAAGATTTTTGAAGGGATACATAATGGTAATTATGATTAAATATATAAATTAAAATATTTGGAAAAATGCTCCTAGATATTTAATATCAGCTACTCAAAAATTCGAGATAATTTTGAATTTTATACTTTTGTATGTAATTTTTCATGTGTTAACTCTCACTTGTGTGAATACACTGCCACCATCACCCGGAGCCAAAGGCTTACAAGAAAATAAAATATCTATTTCTATGGAATGATTTGGATACAGGCACATTGTCTTGAACAGAAATGGCAAAACAAATAATTTTAAAGACCTCTTATAAATGAGGGGCTTTAAATTCTGTGCAATAAGTTAAAAATTAAAAACTGCATCTAGAAACATTTCATAGTGCGGTTGCGGATGTTCTAACACAGGTTGCACAAGTTTAGAGCACTAAAGGAAAATAGGGAGCTGGGTAGCACTAGTTTAAGGTAAATAAAGATAATACATCCAGCATATGTAAACATTTTATATTTGATGAAAATACAGAAGTCTAGATGGCAGATCCCTCCCATATAAGAAGAGAAACCAAGGAAAAGCAGAGAGAACAGCTCCCACAATTGTGTTTCCCCTGGTTTAGGATGATCCACCTGATCAGTGCTGCTGTTTCTCCTTAGTAAAGCCTCCCTTTCCTCTAGGTGCAGAAGGGAGAACTAGTTTTAGATTTGCAATTCACTATGTTTTGCTGTTTCAGGCCATCAATCATAGTAATTAATCTTTGTTACAATTTTGCTTTGAGGAATTTAAAAATTTTAGGGAATGCTCTATGTGTATGAGGCCTTTCATACTCCATTCTTCCTGTGCAAGTTGACTGATAGTTGAAGACTGAGCAAGAGGAAACCTGCACACCACACCACACCTCCGTATGGATTGAGTAACAGCAACATGATCCTGGTCTGGTTTCAGAAACAGATGATGTGTTGAAATTTTGGATTTCCTCATGAAACTGAAAGGAGAAGTGAGATACAGACACCATACAAAAACATCAAATCCAAGAAACACCACTGTCTTGGAAATTACTTGCCTCTCAAGAGAATAAATGTATTTCCCAGTGCTGCCCTCAAATATAAAATTAGTAAGATTTAAGACTCCTTGTTCTCACCATGGACCATCGCTTCTGTGTGGATCCTGCCTAACACAGAAAAGTGCAAAGTCAGTGATTTGGTTATTTCCATTGCTAGCTAAAGTTTTCAGAAAGCTCTTTCATTGAAGGCATTATGACATTGTCTTTCCCTCAAAGATTTTCTCTGACTCAAGGTGAGCTCACAGAGACATCAACAGGGTACAAAGAGGTCATAACATCAAATTACTACTATCACTTCTTATGTAGCAGTCAGAAAATATAGAAAGTGGGAGGATAAAATAAGATCAATGCATAATCTTTCGGCTTTTATATTTCTTATTCATTAGCTTTCTTAATAAGACAAATCAGATGTTTATCAGTGTGAATTAATGTTCTTTAAGCCCATTGAGAAATATTTTATTTCATATTAGGGTAGGGTAAAAATGTGAAATAAGAGGATTTCTATTTCTTCATTCTGTAAACCAAATCAGCTATAAAACAATCATTTCAGAGGTTGCATAATAGTAATTAATAAATATCTTTGGTGCTTCAGCAGCTATTTAAGCAATTCAGCTGGAATTCTGCTAGGCAAGGTTTTTCTGTGTAAAACTTTGCAAAGAAGCAGGAATTTGCAAAGAAGCTGTCTAAGAAAAAGGGTTTTAGTGACACAGACTTGCTTTCTGTATTTTAAATATTTCTGCAGTATTTAGCATTTCTGGTGAAGTTTTATGATGCATATAAATATTGAAGACAGCTCTTTCTAGACAAGTTTTAAATATTAATCGCTTTATTAATTTTTTCTTCTCAGCTTTCAAGTACTTCTTAGGCTTAGTGACTTAGTATTTAGTTTGATCTTGCAGAGTTTGAAAAAAAGGGCTTATATACCAGATGAATCAGTCACACTATTTTCATCAGAATTGTAAATAAATTAATATTGGGTGGTCATGCCTCTGATATCGAGGCAAGGAAGTATCTATTTTTATCTTCCTCATGCTGAATGTCAGGTTACAGAATAATGTGTATGCCTGCAGACTTAAACAATCTCTTGAAATGGAAAATTTTGTGGCAGCATAAAATATGTATCATTAAATATTACTTTATATTAAAACTATGTTTTTCTTGTCCTGAAACAATTTTGAGTTGTAAAGCACCACTTTTTTTGCCCCAAGCATTTTACAGTCAACAAAGTTAAAGTAAAAATCAAGTACTTCATCTGCCTGAAACCTCAAACCTCATTTATTTCCCTCCCAGGAGAAGAATTAACAAAAAGAGGTTAAATAAAAATGTTATTTCTCTGCCCTCAAGCAAATTTATATCTCATTTGGGATACTCTTTCCATTGATACGTGAACTTTTTCATGCGTATGACAATGTGTGGCAATTGCCTGCATGTGTATAGCTCTAAATAAACACTCCATGCAGTCACCTCCAGAATCACATAGCTGGAAAATATCCCTCAGGCTAATAGTAGGTAGTTTCATCTAAGAAATAAAATTTTATCTGGTGTTAAGACATACCTAATGTACCAGAATTCTTCTGATCACTGGAATTTCGAAGTATCTGGGTGTCACCATGAAAAAGGGAAATTTGGGGTCTGAAAAAATGATAGCTTGAAGGTGGTCTGTCAGAGTGAAGCATGGTTAACCACATCTGTACACCCTTCACAGACTCCTCACCTGTAGACATCTAACAGGCCAAACACCCAATTTAGTCAGTCATACAGCTGAAATCCACTTACAGTCTACTGTGTGCTTCTGTAATTCTCTTCTCTCACTCTGCAGGAGGCTTCTACATCAATCACTAATGATTTCCACAGAGCTACAAATTTTAATTGAATTTATTTTAAACTTGAAATTAGTAGAAACATGTAAATATAATATTCAGCTTATCACAGTTTTCAATATTTCTGGTAGGTTTTGACTGGCTGTGTTTTGGAGTTCATTTGGAAATGTTGCTGGTCTGAAGATATTTAGAAATTGCTAATCTTTCCCTTAGTCCTTCCTATTCAAGTGAAGTGATAGAAAAATTAAAAACTGAAAGTAAATTGAATTTTGTCTCAGAGTTAATTGGAACACTATGACCATGCATATGAGTACAGGATAGATCCTCTCTGGGGAAAATTAACAGCCATGATGGGAAAGTATTTTCAGTGTCAGAATTTTTTTTTTATGTTAGTCCAGCTGGATTCCATGTCTACTTCTGTGTGCTAAATTAATATTCAGACTGTTCCTAAGGTGATGTAGAACCAAAGACTGTATTAGGTTTGTATTTGTATTAAGTTTGTATTAAGGAATACAAATATATATAATCAGCAAAATTTTGTATAATGCTGTGTCTAATAACTCATATTTACAGATGTCCAGGGACCAGTTCCTTAGCATAAAGTCTATTTGAAAAGAAAAAAAGAAGCCATTCACAGAACAAGAAAATCAGGAATCACAACAGCAACACTTTTAATATCCTGCTAAGGATATACCTCTTCCTTAGATGCCAACTTCATAAAAGTATGGCACATCATCTTCTCCTTAACATTTCTTCCTGCCCTCTAAAACTGTCTTTTCTAAAGAAAACTGTGATATTGCACAGTTGAAAGTTCATCCTTAGGTTATTCTTCTGAAGTGTATTCTGCAAACTTTCTTAAAAAGTGCTTAGAATAAGGGCATAAGAAGTATCAATCCTTTTGAAGGCATAATCCAATTAATTAACTAGAGCATGAGAACTCTCTTTTTTTATACACAGTGAGCAAGTCAAGTTGCAACATCTAACAAAGTTTTTCATCTGTGCTACTTCAGAAAGTCTTATGATAAAGATTATCACAGGCTTCAGAGATGGACCAGCAATTAAAGTAGACATCTGAAAATTAAATTTCGACTAAGTTATGTTTACTTTATTTGATAGCAATTGATATAACATAGTCAGTGTGGAAAGTGAGCTGGCTAATAATTAGACAAGAGAAACAAAAATATAAAGCCATAGGGACTTTTTTTGTTGCTTGTTTTTTTTTTATTATTTTTTGGGGGGAGGGAGGTAATTTGTTGTTTTGGGGTGTTTGTTCTTTGTTTTGTTTTTTTGTTTGTGCACTCCATTTAAGAATGTAGATTGCTTTGGAGAACTGCCAACACTGCAAACTTGACAGGAGAAGAGTGTTTATTTTATTTTATTTTATTTTATTTTATTTTATTTTATTTTATTTTATTTTATTTTATTTTATTTTATTTTATTTTAATTTATTATTTTATTTTATTTTTATTATTTTATTTTATTTATTTTATTTTATTTTTCCTCAAAAAAAAATCCCCTCAAAAAAACTGGAGATCCCTCACTGCAAACTTTTGACATAGTATTAGCAGAATAATATTTTTCCTTAGAAAGTAAATTTGTCTTGTAACACCGATGTCAAAGGTGAAGGGAATGACTTCTTTAGAATGAATGACAGTAGTATGACTAGTGAATTTTTCTCCTAAAAACCAGAGTGGTGATGTGAATAAAACTTTTCATGTATTTATACTATAGATGAAGTACTTATTTTACAATAATAACAAAATAAGAAACACATTTCTTTAATGTAATATTATTGCTCTGCCTCTGAGAGTTTGTTCATAGGAGCCTTTGAAGAGACACCTTAAGGATTTTTTTTTTTTCAGGTTTAATTTGATTTATTTTTAAAACTGTCTTAACATTTCTTTTTCGATATCTCTGCATATTTTCCTTTCTCAGGCACATGGCAATGAGGGAGAAGGAAAGATGTGTGATGCTAAGGAACATCAGCTCTTTTACTGTTAACATTGTCTTGGATTATAGCCCTGCAGTAATCAGTTGTGTTCTATAACTTTCACGTAAAAATAATAGCACATAAACATATGAATACCTTGGTTTGATAGTGGTGCTGTTAAAATCATAAGATTCTTTGTTTCAGGTATCTATTGGGCTTTGGCAAAGATTCACCTGTACATTTTTATTACTATTTTGAAGATTATGCTACTAAAATTAAAAGTCAAAAATTGCGATCCATTGCAATTTTGACCTTTATCAGAGAAGTCAAGGAAGAAAATTCTCCTCTATTTATAATACTGACTTCTCTATGATTTTGTTCTGTACTTTGTTTGAACACTTCAGTATCTGTAACCTCATTTCCTAGGAGTGCCAGGGAAGTTGTAAATTGGTCATAGAAATGAAAAAAGCCTCCTTTCTAAAAGTTCAGGATATGATTTCTTTAGTAATGAGTATTGTCTTCTTTTGATCCAGTGGATAAGAAATATAAAGATTAATTCTGCTACAGTCTGTTGCTAGAGTTCTCCCAGGATATGGAGTGACTGTGTGCCACAGAGTTCACAGTTCTTCATGTTTTATTTTTACTATTGACTCTACCCTGATAGCTAGACTACTTTTGTAAGAGGATGTTAGCCTTTTTAATACTGTATATTCGTATTTCAATAATATGAGGAGATATAAGTGGTGTTTGGGACCAAACCTAGTTGAGAAGGATTTGCACTTTTATTTCTGTTTTTCAAATACTTACAGTAACTTTGTTATCCATGACCTAACCTTCATTATTAGGTGTCTGATGCCTTATAATTTTCTTACACTCAGCATGCATGTTTTGTTATAAGTGATAAAGCACTTCTATCAAAGCAATCCATATCTGAATATTAAATAGAACATCTCTTGAGGTTTTGTTTCTTATCCCAGAATGAATTAATGATTTTTATGACCATTTTCTTTAAAGAAACAGGTGTGCATTAGCATTTTAATACTATCTGCCAATTGACATTTAGAAGACTGAGACAGAAATGTGGACAGCAGCGAAATTAACTTCAATATCAAGGAGTAAAATTTAAAATTTATATTTATTACAGCATGGCATGTTTTTCTTATGTAGACTCAGTGCTATTTCAAATTGAAACAAGGGGCAGATCTTATTTTCTGATGCAGTAGAAAGGAAAATCCAGAACACAGACCAAAATCTAAATTAGTCTGGAATTTGCTCTAGCTCAAGTCACAGTTTCCTAGGCACCAGGATGGTGCTCTGTCCCTAACTGCCCTCTGTGGAAATGAAAGAATAAATCTGCTTAGTGTCATTTTCAACCATTTCATGCAGAGATGAACTATTTTATATGTGAGAGGGAGAAATTATTGATTTTGATTTTGATTTTGATTTTGAACATGGCTGTGGGGAAATTTCTAGGCCTTGATGGAAACGATTTAGTAGAAGAACAATGCATTGCACTTGGGCAACCTGCCATAGGAAAATATTTCCCATTTATTTTTATGTTTTCAAATGGCAGTTATACAAACTATGACAGCTCCTGAGAAATTAAATAAAAAGCAGGTTAAAACCAGGCACCAAATATCTTGGTAAATTTTGTTATAGGAAAGGTGTGTAATCAGAAAAAAAGATTATAAAGTATTAATTTTGGAATTGCATACTTTCGGTCTTTTTCCAGGTAAAAGTAGTTACTCTCCCTGGAAGTGTTTTTTAGATAAAAATAAAACAGGAGAGTTAACACATGCTTCCTGTGACAGATTAAGCTGAATTGATGTTGTTTTGGGAGAAACAAATGCATTGCAATGGAAGAATTCATGTGATATGAATTCATGTTACTAAAACATACTAACTAATATATATATATATATATATATTAGTTAGTATATATATACTAACTATTATATATATAACTATTTCTTTTTGTATATATATAAAAATATATATATACAAAAATAAAATTGTTTTACAATTTAAATAAAATCTATGTTAGACCAAATAATGCTGGGATGTCCAGTTAGGAATTTAGTCATAATCCAAACAGTATCTGGGCTGTGGTTTGTAAATAGAGAACAGCTGAAGATCCCTTTGGGATTGTGGGAGAGCTACTATTTTCAGACAAATGGGACATCTATTATTTTTAAGTGCAATTTCAGTGTATCTACCAGTCATTTTTCAGAATAAAAATATTTTGGAGAAAAAAATAAGATAAAAAATGTTATTTATTCCATTGTGTCTATTTTGACTTTTTTTTCTGTATATCATTTCTAGGCTTTGCTCTCTTTATCTGTCATCTCATATAAGAAATGTCAACAATTTTGCTGTATGTGTAAAAGTCTTCCTTGTTAGCTCTATCAGAGCAAACAAAATACTTTTGTCAGAATAAAATAGGTCTATCCATATCACAGAAATTAAAAGGAATTTTATAAACTATTGAACTTAATGTTTATCCAAATATCCTACTCAGAATGCAAACTAATTTCAGTAGATCAGTATATTAAACTTAAAAATCTATTTTTAATAAAGGTAAATATAGATAAATAACAGCAAATTATGAGTGACCAAACAGATGGAAAAAGATCTCAAGATCACAAGGTCAAAACCAATTTTTCAAGAAAATATTGACCTAAATTTCACTAAATTCACTGACCTACACACATGGTAAAATAAAAAATAAATTGCCATTTCATTACTGCATGATTTGTGATTGGGTGATATTTGTCTGTTAGTAAGTCTTATTCAAATGTTGAGAGAATACTTAAATTTATTTCAATAAATTTTGTTTTGGGCCCTAAAGTACATAAACTCACTTTGTCAGACATACAGCTCCATAATCACTTCTTCTCAATCCCTTTTTCATTATAATGGCTTCAGAGTTTGTAATTTCAGCAGCTAATACAGCAAAATACATCTAAAATCTAACAAATGGGATACAGGCTTTTTCAAGATTTTTTTTGTACTAATTGGTAACACCCTTTCTATGACTAATTACAAGGGTGATAGAGGAGGAAGAGTAAAGGTTTAGTGATGTCTCAGATCCTGTATTTGTTGTTTCTCCGGAGAATGTAGCTTCTGAAGAATCCAGATCCTTTTTTAATGAGTACTGGATCATTATTGAGTTAATTTTGGAAGAAAGCAAAAATCTATGAACAAGTATCAGAAAGAAGAAAACATTTAATTTCTCACAATAGATCTTTCAAGTCTGTATTTCATAATTAGTAGATCTTTTTAAATTTCATTCATTTACAGTAAATTAATTTAGACTGGTACATAATTTACAATTTTCATGTCTCATTATTTAAGCCATGGCAGCCATTATTTTGACACATTTTGTCCATAGGTGAGCAATCAGGACTTTCTGTGAGAACCAGGGCAGGTTTTTTTCTGCTCTTAGGCTCATATTTAACCATTTATCAGTGCCTCTAACAAGGAAAGAAAAAGTAAGAGCATCAGAACACTGTAACTAGACATGGTTTCTTCTTCCACTCATGCAAGCTCCTGAAAGGGGTAGCTTAATCATTCTGGACTGTAATGGAGACCCATCAGGATTAGGCAAATGATTAAAATTGGACACATTTAAACAATATTGAGCAAAGAAATCTTTTCAATTATGTGTGATTTGCTATAAAATGATGCAGCAGCTGAAACAAAGCCATCTGGTGTCAGAGCATCACACAGTCACATACATTCTTTGTACTTTGGAGGACCAGATTCAAAGCAGTTATTGAATAAAGTGCTTAAAAGCAGTAAATATGTTTCAAAGGGGTTATTTATTGTTGTAATTTATTAGAATGTAACATTTTGGGAATGACTGACCACCTCAATGTTTATGTCACACTCATTTCCACAAAAGACAACACAAAATTTCCTACTAGAAATATATTTGTTCTTTAGCTTTGAGTTACTTCCTTTAGCTCCCTCATGTGCATAGATACCTGAACAAGTATATTACTTTTTCAATATGCAGCTAAATACATGAAGGAAGGAAAAACTCCATCACCTCATCTGTGAAAATCAACAGGAAATACCATGCAGTACTCCTATCTCCATCAAACAATGTTATCTTCATATGAGCAGATTGAGATAAAAATGTAGGTTTCCAATTTCTGATTGAAAATAGGCCTGTTTTAGCACAAAATCACAATTTGAGTCTTAGAACACCACAGCCTTATAAATTCTGTATTTTGCTGCGTACAATATATTGCTCTTTTGGAATAGATCCGGGGCTCTGCTGAGGGCTGAAGTGAGCAGCAACACATGAGTACAGCATGTGGAAAGTAGTTTTTGTTTCAATTTTGAAAACTGAAATTATTATAATTCCTCCTCAGCTCATTAAAAATTTATAACTGTTCAATTAGACCACACTACTATCAAAATATTGGCTTGCTCATCCCTAGAGTAATTCCATGGGGTACAGTTAGACAAGTGATGAATTTTCTGTACTGTACCAGACATAGGTAGCTGTATTTTTATAAGGTTCTGACCTACTTCCCCACTATATCATAAAGGTTTATTTAGTATTTAAAATGACAGGAATGAAGCAAGTAGTCAGAAATTATGCTGGTGGATATTTCTTCCATATCAAAACTCTGTAGGTCATCCCTTTGTTAGTCATGTTTATTGTCTTCAGGTATAGCTATAACCACAGATGCTATCAATTTGTCTGTCCAGGCTGAAATGACTGGACTGAGGTTTTCCACTAGCAGGTAGAGGAAATGTAAACATTTATCCTGCCTCTGGTCAATATTTCTGCAGTCCTTAATTGGACTTAATGTACTTAGCCTGAGACTACAGCTACTAGAAACCACAGAAAAATGCCATTAATTCCTGTTGAGTCAAATTACTCCTTCACAGTGTCAGGGCCAGTGAATAGGTAAAACTCTTTTTACTTCCTTTTAATCTCATAGGGGTGCATTTTGTGGTTACTGGAAATACTAACCCAGATTTCTGAATAGTAGAATCCTTTTTAATAAGCATTCATGAACCACCTCCATGATTACAGTCTGACAAGATGCTTTCCTCAAGGGTATAGCACTGTGTACTGAAGGGGGCTTTTAACAGCTCCTTTAAAAATTAGTAATGATCTGCCAAAGTGTAGCCAGCAAACACAAAATCATCAAAACATCATGGTGTCAGCTTAGTCTCCTTTTTGTCTGAAGGTTGGAACCAGACCCACACAGTCCAGTACTTCCCCTTTAGATCTGTATGGCTAATGGGGCTTCTGTACCTTCTCTGTACACTGGAGCCCTTTTGTAGACAGATTTTTAATTACAGCTGATGATTAATCCATCATTTTGCAAAAGTAGGAGTGTTAGCTGGGTTAATAGATTTTAGGACCTAAATGGGGGAAAAAACCTTTGTAGTCTGGCTAACAAGATAACACACATATTTCTTTGTCTTGATGGCCTGTTCCTGCACCCTCAAGATTTCTTCCTTAAAGTATGTTCAGCTTTCCTGGACCCCTTTGTTTTTAAGGACTGATTTCCAAGGGACTTTCTGAATCAAAGTCCAGGACACACCAAAGTCTGCCCTCAGGAAATCCAGGTCAGAGGTTTTATTAATAGTCCTCTTCACCAAATTCTATCATATCGTGGTCACTGCTCCCAAGAAAATCTCCCACCAGCTCTTCTCCATTTGTAAACAGCAGATCTAGTGGGGCCTCAGCCCTGAAATGCTCACTTATATATTTATATCTGTGAATATTGTTGATTCTAAACTATCAGGTCTTTTGGGTTTTTTACCTTAAAAATAGGGTGTTTTTTCTACATAATTTCATATATTCAAGCATAAAAGTTTGCTCATCAGACTGAAGAAAACTTAACTTATTTAATGCCAAACATTCACATGGTTGGAACACAACTTTTGTTTTCTTAATTAAAGTATCCTTATCTCTGTCCGATATTATCTTGTCTTCCTTGTATTTTCTCCAGGTCCCACAAGAGAGGGGAGTCAGAAACTGTGTGAGTGCTGTCCAGGATCAAGCAGCTACACCTACACAACCCCAAATTTGAGAAAGGAGATTACAAAAAGTTGGGCATTGTGGTGCATGACATGGCATATTTATAATGTTTTGTTTGCTTTTTTATTTTTTTTATTAAAGGAATTCTGCAACTGCTGAATATAATCAGATGAAAAATTGCTAGTGTTCATTTTTCAATGAATCAGAAAACATTGATTTTCTTTTTGAATCTGTATCTTAATACAGAGCTTTAGAAAAAAAATAAAATAATAAAATTTTACTGTGAAAAAAGAAAAAATCTAGTCATATTAATACAGTAAGAACATATTCATTTCACCAAAAATCATCCTCAAGTAGTGAGATAGTGAGTAATGACTTAATCCTATCTGAGATGAGTTTATACATTGATGTATGTACTTATATATACACATAAGTTTATACATAGATGCAGTCCCTTTGCATCCAATATTTGCTAGATTTGAGCATATACTATGTAATTCATTCTATGTATAATAACTCTTGACCTCACTTGTTATTCACTCCATTACTAGTTTTACTAAAAAGTCACAAGTTCTCTTTCCAATGATATATGTATTTCTGAAAACATGCCGTATTTTACAGAGCAAAATTCAGTTAATGGTGAGCAACTGAAAATCAAGGAGTGTTTAACCACAGTAGTGCAATAAGAAATTTCTTGGTTTTCTCTGTTTTTACAAACCAAACACATTCCCTTGATCTTTCTGAGAAAAAAAAAAAAAAACAAACAAAAATACTAAACAATTTATAATGTTTAGTGAGATGTTTTCATATTTCAGGGAATTTCATTGGTATTTCAGAGTTAAAACTTTCTTGGCCAAAGAAAATACACTCCAGGATAAACCATACCATAAAAAGAGTATGTCAGTATGAAAGAATAATATTACATATTTAAAAGAAATAAGTCCTTAAGGAAGGGCTGCTCTGTTCATAAGGAATAATACATACTTTCTCATGTGAGGATCACTTAGTATTGCAGGCTGAAGGTCTCCACTATGTTCTTCATTATAAGCCAGTACATGATCAATACCCTGTTACTGAAACATGCAGCATTGCTGCAATCTATTCCAACTTGCATCTTACAGCCCTTTCTTGACAACCCTAAGGCTCTTTTCATCACACTGACACTGTAATTATAGTGCTATTTTTATAATATCATCAAATGGCAATTTCACATTTATGCAGACCGTATATACACTTATAGTTTGACTGCATAATCAATTTATTTTTCTCATTCTTTATTACAAAATTTCATAGTCTCAGTGTCATGCACTCATATTTTGGATACTTGAAGAAGTTAGGAAAGCATGGAGTGATTAACTTGGTTGTAAATATTGAGTCAAAAGGTGCTAAGATAAATTAAAATATTAGGGTTTGGTTCAACCAACCAATCTTGTAGAGAGAATGTTTTAGAAAAGTAACCAAATAGTTCAAAAACTATTCAATAAAATTTTCAGAGCAGGATAAGCAAAGATTCAAGAAAAATAAAAAACCCCAAAAACTTCCATGTTCCACAGTTAATTTTTTAACATGAAGTACAATGACATGATTCTTCCCACTCCTGAAATCCCATCAAATTTTTCAAGAATTAGTCAATAGCCAATAAACAAATTGAATAAAACTGCCTTTTCTCTTGTGCACTGGAAAGCTCAGCTTCAGACTTCAGTATATTTAAACACAAAATCAGGTTTTTTGACAATATTCTAGTCTTCGATAAACAAATTTTAATTTCCTCTCGAGAACAAAAAAGTGATGTGTTTATTGGTATAAAGTCTTTTATCACCTCAAAGTAATTAGTACTGTGAAAAGACCTTCTCTTAAATGTTTCTTTTCTAAATGTTCTATATAAGTACTTAAGACACCATGGAAATTATCATGGTGGATACACCTAAGTCAAAGAACAGGTTTCCTCAGTCCCACTTTACTAATCTGAATATGGACTAGCTTAGGGGACTGTAAGGATTTTCAACATGCAGAAAGTTAGAGTAGATGATCCTCAGTTTCTTAGGGTCTTGAACTCTCTAATGAATAACACTGCACAAAGGTCTGAAATTTTCAGACTACTGTCAGTTTGGGCAGTATTATGTGCCATTTTATAATCAATCTATGTATACCCTAATTCTTTTCCCAGCAGTAATAAACCCTTACTATTTATTAAACATTAATAAAGCAGTAAGTGCAGATAAGCAGTAAGTACAGACAGACTTTTTTCATTTAGGTTGCCCTGACATGTTTCCACTGCCATTTCAGACATTTCTGCATTTCAGATTTTCAGTTAAATTTTGTCCTTTCACTGTTTGGAGGTTTAACCTCATCCAGCAGCTATGCCCCACACAGGCACTTGCTCTCTTCCCCAGGTGGGATGGGGGAAAGAATCAGAACAGAAATACAGAAAATGCATGGGTCAAGATAAAGACAGTTTAACAGGTAGAGCAAAAGCCATGCATGCAAGCAACGAAAAACAAGGAATTTATCCCACACTTCCCATGGGCAAGCAGCTGTTCAGCTATCCCCAGGATATCAGGGCCCCATGACACATAATGGTGACTTGGGAAGACAAAGAGCATCAACACTGCTCCCTTCCTTCTGCTTCCTCCAGTTTTATATGCTGAGCTGTGTGAGCTATGTGATGCCATATGGTCTGCGTATGGGGTCCTGTGCTTGGGTCACAACAACCCCATGCAGCTCTGCAGGCCTGGGACACAGTCACTGGAAAGTTGTCTAGCAGAAAAGGACCTGGGGGTGCTGGTCAACAGCAGCTGAACATGAGCCAGTGTGTACCCAGATGGCCAAAAAGGCCAATGTCCTTGCAGCCAGCAGGACAGGGGAAGTGATTGTGCCTCTCCAGTTGGCACTGCTAAGGCTGCATCTCAAACCCTTTGTTCAGTTTTGGGCCCCTCACTACAAGGAACACACAGAGGCACTGGGAGGGTCAGCTTTTGCCTTCCATATGAGGGCAACAAAGTTGGATGTGATGATCTTGGAGATCTTTTCCAGCTTTAATGAATGTGTGATTCTATGACTACCCATCAGTCCATTGTCCTAGCTGTGTACTCTCCCTGCTTTTTGTGCACCCCCAGCCTCCTCTCTGGTGGGGTGGCATGAGAAGCAGGAAAGGCCTTTACTTATGTGAGCTCTGCCCAGAAACAATGACATCCCTCCCTTTTATCAACACTGTTTTCAGCACAAATCCAAAAAAAACTGCACCAGGACCACCTAGTATGAAGCAGATTAAGTCTTGACAGAACACACTCATAGCATTGTTTCCTGCTATTGCCCAGGTTTACTGTGGGGGCTTTTACAGTGATCAATAAAGGAGCAGGAAAGAATCTGAAGCAAATGAGACAAAAAGATTTTTCTTTTAATCTTTGTTCTACAGCATGTCAATTATTCCACAGAACAGTAGACTTATTCTACTTGACTTATTAGTTGAATAAAATAACTAGGTCTCAAATCCACCTAAATCCCATTGTCAGATATGACTTGGGTTATATTTACAAAGATAACTGGATTCTTAACAGTGAACAGCAGAAGCTACAAAAAGTTAACAGCTGAAGTCCAAGAAGTGACAAGTGGAATAAGTGTGGTAGAAAGATGGTAAAATTATCATAACATAAAAAGAATAGTAAAGAGACATCTACTTCAGATATTTAATTGGATGTAGTGATTCTCTGGTTATATAGCACAAAGGTTATATAGCACATCAAATGTTATATATAGGACATTGGCTGCCTAGAATTGCTAGAAGTAAGCAAATTAAAAAAGAAGAAAATAAAACAAAATCAGGCATACTCAGTGAAAATTCTAACCATAACTCAATTGGAAGTCAATTGGAATTTTCTTGATGAAATTAAAATGCCAAGTATATTTACATCTCAAAAAGTACCTGGAAAGCATGTCTTTGTTTCTGTTAGTGGAAGTAAATTCTTTCTGTCTGCTTACACTTAACTCTCTCCAGAGAGTTATAAAATTTTGACAGCAACTGTCTGAGTAGTAGAATGGCAAAACAAAATGTTGTTGTCATTTTGGATACCAACAATAGGAAGCTCAACTTCTTTTTCATGAACCGCTGTTCTTGCAGTCAAACTCTGCTGTCAGATATAAAAATGGCTTTTTATGTGATGGCAGCATTAAGCCCAAAAAACAAAGTGAAAGAAAAGTTTACCATGAAATAAAATATATGAAAAGTCAGCAGAATAAATATCATTACAGGATGCAAAAGAAGAATTATAATCATCCTGCTGCTCACATTTCCACCAAAAGTGCATCATATTTTCAAGATTACAAGAGAAGAATGAATGTACTTGAACTAATGTACTTCAAGTATTATGTTAGGAAAAAAGGCAGTAATAAACCTTGATGCAAATACTGCACATATTGTTAGATAAGATAGTTTCTTCTCACAAAGTCTATGCAATTTTTAAAATATTTTTTGTAATATCTTGTATTAGATTATTATCTGAACAGAAATGCTCTTTATATGAACATGACAAAAATTTATTTTAGTCAGAAAAAGGAAACCAGCAAAAATACACTGCAATAATTAAAATGATTTTCCATTACTTTCTTGTCATCCTTCTTAACAGTATAAAGTAGAAAATAGCAGATTTCAAGGCTGATAATAAGAAAGAATAAAAACATGGAAATATTTATCTGTTAAAAAAATCTGGAAAAACAAGATTAATTTGAAAATTACAGACTGAAATAAAACTACTTTCAAAAATGTTGAATATTGCAATCTAAAGGACCACACATTCTCCTTATACATGCTAAAAACACAACTGAAAAGTTATTTCATGAACTTAATACCTGAATTTTAGACCTAACTGTTGCAAGATATATCTGAGACAAAGAAATTACAATGTCTCAAAAAAAAGCACAATTTAAATATATAAAAATTATATTTTTAGTGAGTCTAACACTGGTAATATATATTATGGTTATATATTATGGAGTGTATTGTGTTATAAGATAATTTTGGACAAAATGGACTAGAGGGGAAATTGTATTCCTTGCATTCCTTGCATGATACATTTTGTGTTTTTTAAATACTGCTGCAACCTAATCAGGCACAAGTCAATATTTTCTTTTCAAGACTGGCTGAAATGTGTCTTTTTCTGTTGTGATTAAGGGGAAGTGGCAGATGAAGCAAAGCCAACCATCACTATGCTCAGTAGAAGGTAGACCATGGAGTCTAAGACAGATTCCAGCAATTTTCAGCATGGTGACTGAGGCAGATGGCACTAAGCTGGGCTCTAGTCACTCTGCCCCTCTGCCCCTCCACTGTTTTGGCCCTGCTATAAATGCCAACCTAGGGAACACCAGAAACATTTCACTAGGCTTATGCAATTCTTAAAAAGTTCAAATTTACTCATTAAAAAAACCCCATAGGTTCATAAAAATAACTACAAAATAGTTCTAACAACTTCCAGAGAAACCTTTCATGTTTTTAGAGTCTCTTTAGGCATAAGACATACAGCTCAGATAACCAGATTATTTATTTAAATCTTCAACTCAGATCTTTTTTGTCATAGTGAATCTGAGAAAACACTTGTTATAACAGAAAATGATTGCACTTCTTTCTGTGTTGCATCACTTCTTTCTTCCAAATAAATTGTTTTCATGACGAGAATCAAGATACTGGGATATATGTAGAATGATTTTGCTTTTCCATAGCAAATGTGTGTGTCATGCTACACCACATGCATTTTAAGTTAGATACTGCTGGCAGTTGTACAAGATACAAAGGTTGTGGTCTTCTGCATTTGGCAGAGGAAAAAAGTGGACAATTCTATTGTGCAAGATTTTAACTCTATTGAGTTTTATCTCAACAAAAGAAACAAAACAACTCAATAGCACACTCCCAAATTTTTAGTTTCAAATATCTGTCTTGTGGGAGCAAGAAACTATAATTTCTGGGTTAATCCTTTTCAAGATACAGTTGGGCAAGATTTATCCACTTATTAAGAGAATTCATTTTGCTTCAAAATATTTGACATGCCTCCAAAAATCAATCTCAATAAATGTCAAGGAACATGGAGATAGAGGTTATTTGTCTGTGATCAATTTTTATGTGACAAAGTAACAAAATGGTGAGAAATGAATTTCTTTAGGAACACAAATCATTCTGAGAAAAAGATAGATGTTCTAGATATTCTGGGTCTGTATGGAATTGCATTATTTGTTTCGTGAAAAACAGAGTGGTGACAATTATGACTTTTCTGTCCAGCCTTGGAATATGCTTGGTTTTTCCTTATTCTCTTACACATGGTCTTTTCCCAAGGGTTTACCCAATTTTTAAGTTGGTTTGCAGCACTCAAATCATCACAGTGTGTGTCTCAATTACTTCAATATGTAATAAGGAAAGGTTGAAGAGATTGTATGATTTTTTCCCTTAGTGTTATCTTTCTCTCTCTCTATTTCACCATGTTCTACATTTCACCAGTTTTGGATCAGAACAGATATAAACTTATAAACCATAGAAAATTAAGGATACTCACAAAAAATATCCATTAATATTCAGAAAGTACTATGATAAAGAAGAAAAGTAATTTTATTTTAATTTTGTTTTCTTATTTTCGTATTGCTAAAACTGTATAATCTAGAGAATAAGAAATGATAACCCTTATCCTACAAAGATGTCTCATAAAAGTCAAATTCATTTTGTCCTAGGAAGCAATTTTATTTGGATTTATTTGGCTATTTTGTTGCTTTTTAAAATTAACTAAGTTAGGTTTAGTTTGTTTTAGTCAGGCTAGCTAAATCCCACTGTTCTGAGGAGGGCAGAGGTTAATATTTTTTACCAAGTTCTGTAAAAAAAAATAATCAAACCAATTCAAATCAGGTACTAAAAACAATTTTTTATGGATTAATCACTTCAATTCTTCCTCCTTAAAGGAAATCTTGAGAAATCTTACTATAAATTGCAGACCATAATTTCAGATTTATTTTTTTTCTTTTAGAAAAATTAACAAAAGAATTTACTATAGAAGAACACTAAGGTGAGAAGGAGAAACAACTCACTGCTCCCAAGAAAACATCTCTAACATATTTTTAAAAAATATTCTAGTCCCTTAGTAGTGCTCTATGTCATGCTGTATGTGGAAATTTCAATTATATCATCATGTGACATTCAATAGCAGCCTGTGAATTTGAGTTTTTTCCAGGCTGCCATACACTCTTCTCGTCTCATAATATGACTGGTGGCACTTGAGATATTATTTTACTTCAGAAAGATTTAGAATTTGCCGCTTTTCTCTGAGGGGATGACACCTTTACATATTATGCCCAGTAATACACGTTGTAGATATTGTATATACAATATATACAATTGGTGTATATTGCACATACAAATGAACTGTGTGCTCATTGACTCCATGCTTTCACAAAATGTCTTGGGGCAATCTTGGTTTCATGAATGTGTCATCCCTTAAATTCCTTCATAGGAGACTGTGTTAATTCTTTTATGGTTTTATGGCTACACTACATGAGTAATGTCAATAGATTTTCAGAGACTCTTTAAAAGGACTATTTTTTTTCTCTCTTCCATTCTCCTATATTGTAATTTGGTTTAGCTTCAGAGACTAATAGCACTGGAAATTTTGTTCCCTTTTGCAATGTAAAAATCTAGCCTTGAAGGCATTGTCTTTGAAAAGACACATTTAAGATGCTTTGATCAGTGTTTCTTATTTTCCTAAGTCTATTGAAGTTGCTTAAACAATACTAGAAAAATTTACATTTCTCAGGAATATAAATAATTGAATATCCAAATGCCTTTTTAGCTTTGTAGAAAGGTATAGCATGGTTCATGTGGTTAATCTAACAGTAATTTCTTGTAGAAATAATCTGAGTTTGTCTAGAAACAAGAAATGAGGGCATGCCCTGCTTTTCAAGTGAGTTTTTAAGTTGGCTGTTTGGTATTGACCAAGTAATCTCCGTTATTACAATGACGTTAAAAATATTCATTAGTAAAGTCTTGACAGAGCACTGTTTTAAAACAGAAATGGCCTTTTAAGCCTCTGAGGAGGGAAATCTGTATGAAGGAATACAGCATTTCCTTTCTTCCTAGCATTTCATACCTCTAAAAGAATGTGTTAAGTAGTTAAAGCCATGATTTACAGAATCTCAGAGTCATGGGACAGCTGAGGTTGGAAGATATCTTTAAAGATCATCAAAAGGGAGAAGGGTAGCTCATGAAAAAGAAGACAGGAAATGTCAAGATACTTAATGCTTTCTTTTCTGGTACAATTTGCCTTCATGAATCCCAGGTCCTTCAGATCAGGGGGAAAAACTGGAGATTAGAGCTTGATGGTAATAATGTGAAGGTCTTTTGTGGGATATTCACTTGAGAGCTGGACCAAATAATCTTTGTGGGTCTCTTCCAACTCAGACTATTCTGTGATTCTCTAATTCTGGAAACTTACCCTCAGTTAGGGTTAGAGGAGGTTTAAACATCTGAACACACACAAATCTGTGAGGTTTTTTGGGATGTACCTTCAGGTTCCAAAGCTTGTCTGGTGTTATTGTGGGAGCACTCTCAATTTTCTTCAAAATATCTTGGTGACTGGGGAAAGTTCCTGGAAACTAGAAGAAAGAAAATCCTGCCCTACCTTCAGGAAGGGGAAGAAAGAGGATCTGAGGAACTACAGGGCTCACCTCAATCCCTGGGAAAGTGATGCAGCAACTGATCCTGGAGACCACTTCTAGGCATGTAAAGGACAAGAAGGTCATTGGAAGTAATCACCATGGATTTAATAAAAGGAAGTAATGCTGGACCAACCTGACAGCCTTCTACGATGAGATCACTCACTTCACAGATGACAGTGAGTGACAGGTTGTCTGGATTTTAGTAAGCTTTTTGACTTTGACTCCTATAACATACTCATAGACAAACAAATAAAAATACAGGCTAGATATAAGGACAATGAAATGAAGTGAATTGAAAGCTGACTGAACAGCCAGGCCCAGAGGATTGTAAACAGTGGCACTAGAGGCCTTGCACTACTGCATCAGTACCCCAGGGTCAAAATTTGTTTCAATATTTTTTAACATCCTGGTTAATGGCCTTTACTACAGGACACAGGACACAAAACTGTGCCCTCAGCAAGGCTGCAGACAATACAAAACTGGGAAAAGTGACTGATACACTAAATTATTTTTCTGTCATTCATAGCAACCTTAACAGTCAGAAGAAATAGATGAAGGAAACCTCTCAAAGTTGAATCGAGGGAAATGCAAACTTCTTCACCCAGAGAGGATGGAGTATTGAGTATAGAATAGACTGAATTATGCTCTGGGTGCTGACTAACAAGAAACAAGGCACTGAAGAGACCCTAGGGAAACTGGTTTTCAACTCAGCACTGAGTTGAACATGAACCAGCAATGTGCCTTAGAAGAAAAGGTTAACAGCTTCCTGAGCTGCATTAGTAAAAGAAGAAGGGCTCAATGGGAATCTCCTCATGGTGTAACTAGCAAAGTGAAGTAAATAACTGAAGATGGTACAGCCAGAATTATCATGGTGGCAAACACTGAAAATACAGGAGGCAATGAGTAGAAACTCACATGCAGGAATTTCTACGTAACTTAGCTACAGATTAACCTCTCATCCAGGTTACCTATTCTTAGATTCAAAGTCTGAATGGACATAGCCCTGAGCAATCTGCTCCAGCTGGTCTGCTTTAAAAATTATGCTGAACCAGATGATCTCCATAGGTCAATTCCAATCTCAATTATTCTATGACACTTCTGTCTTATCTTCTTCATTCTACTGCAAAACTTCCATTGTCCTTTTTCTTCCCTTTAATTCTACCACATTTTTTAAAATCTTTTCTTGATTTCCTAGTGTGCATCTCCCACATTACGTATATCTTTTACAAGGCTCAGATTTGCCACTTATTTCAGTGTGAGCACTTGCTCTTGTACATGCCTTCCAACAAAGCATAAAGAAAGCTTTCTGGCAGAACACAGCTCCATAATGTGCTGCCTCCACCCAATGATGTAGTGCACCATAAAGCTGTGAATAGCCAATGAAGCTTAGAGCAGCCTCAGTGCCCCAGTTAATTGCTTGCTCAAGTTCCAAAACAGAGCTGACACCTGTGAAAACTTGGCTTGTGTTTCTTTGTCAACACATATACATCATCCATAAATGCCTTGTTCATATGTAATAGAAGAGATTCATCCATGGAATATCTGTTACATCTTGCCTCTATTAGATGTTTTAAAAATAAAGAGAGATTGCAGCACAACAAGGATCATTCCTTATGAATTACAGTGTGTCTGCTTTATGACAAAGAGCCATAAAACTGGTATTGATGATTGATCAGTGTTATTTTAGCTGCCTAACAAGAAAAAGAATTATCTGACTGGTAAAGGCTGTAAAATCATCTTCTACAGTGTTAGCTCCCAGTGCATTCCAACAGTTTAATAAACCTGTTTATTTAAGTACTTTGCAATGCTTAACTCATTTATTACTGGGTCAATAATATCTTCACTACTCTGAGCTCCACAACTATTCCACAAGTATCAGGCACATTAATGTTAGGGCAAACAATTTAAAACTGTAAATTTTGAGGTGCAGAAACTATAAGAGAATAAATATTTTTCTCATAAACCCTATCACAGCTCAAAAAAAAGCCCTTTCTTCTGTAACTGGCTATTGAAAAAAATTAGAAAGTGAGAAAGTGAAAAAGTGAGAAACAAGAAGTGAACGAGAGAAAGAAAGAAGAAAGAAAGAAAGAAA
>NC_031770.1:92259306-92280733 GCF_001522545.3 Parus major
AGAAAGAGAAAGAGAAAGAGAAAGAGAAAGAGAAAGAGAAAGAGAAAGAGAAAGAGAAAGAGAAAGAGAAAGAGAAAGAGAAAGAGAAAGAGAAAGCAAGTCTGTGATTGCTTATTGAGTAAAAAGGAGAGGGCAGAGATCCTGAGTAGGGCTAAAAATCAGGAATTTTTCAGTTATTATTCTGCCACTAACAAAATCTATTTATATTATCCTATTGCCATGCACAGTGCTTAAAAATATTTGGATGAGACCCATGATACTGTATATGCTATCTGCTTAGCATGGAGCCCAATAGTGAATTTATTTTTAAAATTAATAGGCCTAGGATAAGTTTGAAAAAGCAAATGTGAAGAAGATTTGAGAGAAGGTGAATCTTGAAGAACCCAATCCATTGCCACATGGTCTTTCTGGAGTAGCTTTGCCCAAAATGTACAACTCAAAATGCAGTTTCAGTGGCAAGAACCTGCAGCTCTCTAGAAAACCTCCATTCTGTGTTTTCACAGTTGTGCAGGTTCTTTGTTGAAGGCAAACAACTTTTTTCAGCATTGTTTTTAAAATGAATTAAACTACATCAGTCAGTCCCTGCAATTCAGTATAGATGACAGTAGCTGCCTTTCTGAATATGGATGTATGTGCTTTACGAGGTCTTGATTTCTAAATAATTTGTATAGAATCATTTTTTTACATTTTTTTCATTTTAAATGTGATCTGAAAAAAGGAAGATCTGATAAAAAGAATAATTTATTAGAGATCACAGGAAGGGTTAATTTCATAGGCAGGATTTGACATGAAGTTGGGTCAATGTTTAAATTATAATAAAGCAATGTTATTTAGATTTACAATTTTTCTTCCTATTTTTTTTAACTTACAAATTTAGTATTATTTGTATGTCATATTATATGTATTAAAGTGAAAAAAGTGCATCAGTTGCTCTTTAGCAAGTGTATATTTCCAGTGAAGTAAATATATTGCTTCCAACATTCCATAAAAAGCCCTCACAGCCTAATTGGTATATATTTTCTGGGTTATAACATTTTTTTCTTCTTTTGTTTATTTTTTTTTCCAAAATGAAAAAAATATCAGAAATCAAAATCTTTTGCTGTTTCTGCTCCTCTACTTTCAGAAAACCTTACAAGAATAAAATGAAATTTAAACCAATGCAATGGTCCAGCCTGAGACCAAAAATAGCCTGAAAAACAATTCTATAAGCTGTTAACTACTCCATTCATCTCAGCTGGGGATGTGAAATTAGGCATGTATCCATGGTGGAATATAGTAAGTTTTCTGCTACAACATTTGTGATTCTCTTTAGCCCAACACACTACATTAATTTGTTTCAGTAGCTCTACAGGGAACAATATGATCCTGTTCTCCCTTTATGTAGCTGCAGAAAGCAACCAGGATTCCCTGTTTGGGAGAGAGAAAAATATATATTTGAAATTCAGGTGATGGAAGAGACTGTACATCATTCTCAGATGAAATTTTTAATAACTACTAATAGCTGTGGGCTCTTCAGTCATCCAATGAAAGGAGAAATTTTTAAATCTTGGACATATGAAGTGGAGTATAAGAATCCTGCCATAGAGAAAAAATACCAATTCATTTAGGACTTTTTATTTTTTAATTAGAAGCAAATATTTAGATCAGTAAGGTTTCTCCTCTCTGGCATCATTACATATGGCAAAAAAGAAATCAGTGGAACTCAGAATGGTATTTACTATCTATATAACATGGTTACAAGAATAACCTCCACTTCTGCTACACTCCTCATTTTTCTGATCACTGTAGATTACTCTTTCCATTTTTGACTTTATCCTGAAGCAACATTAAAACAAAATAAATCATCCTATTTTGGGTATCAGATTTTTGTAGCCCACCTGAAAACCTGTTGGTTTTCACACAAAATATGAACATGAATCTCATTTCAGAGAAAAGACACAGAACAAGCACAGAAATTAGAGATATAATAAATATAAAGTATTCGATTTGATTTGGTCTTTTGTGGGGCTTTTTTTGGAGTTTTTTTGTGGGTTATTTTTGGTTGGTTGGTTGGGTTTGGGGTTTTTTTTGTGTGTGTGTGTTTTTGGGTTTTTTTGTTTTGTTTTGTTTTGTTTTTGTTTTTGTTTCTGTTGCTTTTTTTTTTTTTTTTAGTTTGCTACTGAACCAATTAAGCAACAGTTCTAAGCTGCCCTAGAAAATGAGTGCTTCAGAACTTAGGTTCACATATGTGATTCTCTTTTTCGAGGTAGATCTAGGGATATTCCTGGTTTAGATAGTATAATACAGAGGTAGGCATATGGTATCTATAGAAGAATAAATCTTTCCCTCAGATATGTGAAACACCTTGTAGATGCTTCTTCCTGTACAAATAATGTAGGCAATAAAGTTCCTAATTTCAATTTAATTTTGATTTTGATACCTAAACTTAGTGGAGTGAAATAGACCTTCACATTTATATGTGAAGGGAAGCAGGCCCCACAGCCTTCATATCTTCAATACCTATTATTTTAAGTGTTATATTTGGATCTGTTGCTTGCAATCAAATAAAAGTAATTTATTTCCTCACTGACACAGTCAGCTTGAAAACCCATGATATGGCTATACTAATTTCTGATCAACTGCCCAGTAGGCTTTTGGAAAGTTGTTACTTTTTAAGACAACCAAATGAAATTACAATTACATTTGTCGCGAACGAATCCCTACATAGGAGATGTCAGACTGTTTCACAGTACACTGACACAATGTGCAGAGGGCAAAAACCAGAAATAAAAAAACCCTTTGAATAATTGCAATTGCAATTTCTCTTTCCCAGAACCAGCTTGCATAATCATTATACTTGTGTGGATTGTGCCTGTAGTATCCTAATGAAAAAAACACTAAATTTTAGACAAGGGTCCAGCCTACTACAGTCACAGTCATTTTAACATTGTTTAGTTTTCATGTGAGTATATAATATGCTAGTAGAACAGCACAAAGCACCTTATAGGTCCTTGAAGCAATGAAAGAGTTTGTTGTTTTTTGGTTGGTTGGTTTTGGTTTTGTGTGTGTGTATGTTTAGTTTTTAATAGTTTCTCCAATTGAACTCTTCTCTAGATTAGATATTGATATGGGCATTCACCACCAGACCTCCTCGTGACCCAAACAGCTGTTCACTGCCTTCTTACTGTTAGAAATACTGTGTTGGAGCACAGGGAAAAGACTGTTTCCCTGTTCCATGAGGCTTGTTCTTAAAAACTACTGCAATGCCCAGCAGAATGGTGGGCTTCCATCAGAGATATTTTTTTCAGGAGTAGAATATAAAAGCTACTCAGCCCCTCTTTGTACCCCCAGTTCTCCAATAAATTTCCAAAATATTTATCAGGGAACAGTTTCACACAGTAAAGGTTTAAAATCACTGTTTTAATTGTGGCAATTAAAAATCATTGACTTAATTCTGTAATACTGCAGAAATGAGTTATTTGGGTTATTTCCTGCAGTCTAATTAATGAAGAAGTTCAGAGTGGAGTGCTTTTCTAAGTGAATGAACAGTGCAATGTATGTAGAAAAGTGATGCTGTGTCTGTAGCAACTAATCCCTAAGGAATGTATTAAATGGCAAAGTGCCAACAAATTACAATATGAATAGATTGACAGAAAAATATTGAAAGATTCTTCAGATCT
Organism: Parus major; assembly: GCF_001522545.3. Lineage (NCBI taxonomy): Eukaryota > Metazoa > Chordata > Aves > Passeriformes > Paridae > Parus > Parus major. The sequence goes on from NC_031770.1 coordinate 92,262,966, forward strand.
GCAATGTGAACCAGAATACATTTAGCATATAAGTAGTGCAATTATTTGGCAAATTAAACACAAAATCATTTCGTTTCTGTAGTTTGACATAATTCTCAAGCTTGGATGAGAGTTAGATAAGAACACATTTTACCTCATGGTGGTGTTTACTCTATGTATTATTTAGCACTTAATTTAAGTTATTATTGATCTCATGCTTTTCTTCCCAGCAGCTTCCTTCCAGTCATTTCTTGCTGCTTCATATTTTATTTAATTGCCATGTCATGGTATCTCTGTGCTACTGCTGTGCATGTGATATCACAGCAATGGCAACTTGAACGTAGAGTGGAACGGTTAAATCAGATGTAAAAAACCATAATAGAAAGCAATGGTAAATAATCTGGACATATTCTTTCCCTTTAAAAACAATAAAAAAAAAATGCCCCAAACAAATACTCATTTTGACAATATTAAGAACAAGGAATAGAGATAACAGTTGTATTTAAAACAGTATAATTATCACATCTGAGTGTTGAGCTAAACATGATGCTTTTAGCAATTTGGCTTTCATAATATGTCACCTTAAATAACTCTTCTGAATATGTTGCTATTGGTACAATTCCAGGTATTATATTACTTACTTGTTTTTATCCCATTTTATTCCATTGTTCTTCATTGTGACCTAACATTGCCTCTCTGTTCTTCTGTTTTGGTTTGCAACCTTATCAAATTGCCTTACATAGAACAGGCTTTCTTTGTCACACTACTTCTACAATTTTTTAATGAGTTCAATCTAACAGAAAAATATCTTTTTGTTCTTTATGGAAATCATCTGGTATCTACCTTTCTGGTACTCATCTATGTTTGTGACTTCTTTTAACTTCAAAGGATTTTGATGTGCCACATAGCATTCCCATTCCCATGTGGATTAACTCAGGTGCTGGTCCATGGTTCTTAAAAAAGGTATATTGTTTGTCTTCTCAGACAGGCTATTGTTACCTAGTATTGGCTTGGGCAATAATGACTCACTGTCTACTCCCATTGGAAGATGACTTTTATTCAATATAAAATAAGTAAAATATTTTGTGACAGATTATGATATAACATAAATTTAGACCTGATAATTTTATACTGATGATTTTACTTCCCCTCTCATATTTAAGATGCTTACATTAAAGTACTAAAAAGAATTTGTAAAGCACAAAGTAGTACTACATGGATAATAGCTGGGAAAAAAAGATACAAACAGTAATGACTGCAAAATTTTAGTTTGATGGTCCAGCATAGAAATATGGGATGACAGATATTAGATATGATAGCAGAGAAATTTTAATATCTGGTCTGTAGCTGGTAAAAACAGATCTAAGAAAAGTACCAGTTACCTGATAAAAAGGTCTTCGAGTGCAGATGAGATGACTGTTCCAAGGAATAGAAAATTACCAAATTCCTGTCCTCATCCAAATTTTCACACTGCTGCCAGGGGGTAGGAAAAACTGCCATTTTCTTGGTAGCATTTTATCCATTCCATTCCTCTTGGAATACTTTAATCTAAAAAGCATAATTACTTTGGGAGCAGACAATGGTGAGAGGGATTGTTAAACTAGGAAAGTCAGTGAGAAAAAAGCTGAAAAAGTTCTTTGAAGTCCTGTAGGGAGATACTCTCCAGGGTAAGGGATATGAAATTTTATAGCTTCTTGGAGAGTTTTGAAAGACTGCTTTTAGACAGAAGGCTGCTATGAATTTTTACATAGACTAAATTAAAAATTTTGAGATTAAATCAGAAAGGGTTTGTGAATGTCCATAAAGCTCAGGCTATACTGCAGAGCATCTTCATGTATCTATGCTTGATCCCAGCACACTTAGATTTCACTAAAGTATCAAATTACACTATTTGCAACAGATGTACAATCAATATGTGTACTCTAGAAAAACAAAACATATGTATAACTTCTAACTATATTTATTGTACAGGAAACTTGATATTTCTATATTACACACCTTTTATTTTCATATTTATAGATCAAACAAAAAAGTTCCACTCTTTCAAGGAATTACTCTTACATCCTCTCTTGCTAAGGAACCAATATACAAAACCTACACATATATTAACATATACCAATGCATATATTAACTTTAGATTTCTTTCACCTTTCAGATTTCAAAAGTATCTTACAGTTTTCATGAATCTTATGCATGCTGCTCAGTGTTTCCTCCTTCACTACCTCTTCTCTCAGTTCATCTGTGTTTCATAATTTAAAAATTCTCAGTTCATTTCTTTCTTTGTTCAAGCTGGGAAGTCTGGAAGAGCAGACATGTTTCTAGCACTTTGTGCCTTAAATGTGTCAGATGGCCTGAGGAACATCCTTACACTTTTTTTTTACAGCTATACATTGTCTTTATGCATCTATTCACAGGCTGATGACTGCAAATACTTCATTTCATCTGGCCTTTCATCAAGACTTGGTTTCTGTTTGATTTGGAACTGATAATTGTGATGTACTAGTCAATGGTAAAATTGACCCAAAATTTTATAACAAATTATGCTTAAAATAGATATATTCAGAATTCAGACAAACATCATAAAAGGCCTAAGTAGGAAACACAGCACAGAATAATAAAACATGAGTTAAGATTGTAGTACTTTTTGAATGCCTTAATGGCAGCTTTGCTGTCCAAGGGGCTTGGAGGTCTAAGTCAAAGCCAGTAAGCCTTTTCTGGCCGAACAAACAGTGGATGGTCATGTCATTCTGAAGTATGTGGCAAAGACAAAGAAGAATTGCCTTGTTATGGTGCTTGTATTTCTGGAAGTATCTGTGTTTTTCTCTATTTCTGTCAACAATCAAAAGAGCCCATACTCATAAATTTATTATTAGTTTTATTAATAGCCCAGCTATATAGATTGGTATGATACTGTATATCTACAACTATATCAATCATTTTGAATTTTGGAAAGCTGTAAATATATATCTTTGTACTATTTTATGAAATGTGCTTTTTCTAAGGAAGAATGTCTTGTTTGAACCAAAACATTTTTTTTTAAATAACTATAAATAGAAAGAATATCTTTTTATGAACAGTGCTTTTGTACATTATGCACAGCACCATTTTTCTGCAGGAAGTTTGCATTAATTACTTACTTTAGTACCCACAGAAAAGCATCCTCAGATCCCTTTTTATTCAGCCAATGGAGGTGATAGTGTAAAGCTTCTCATATCCAGTGGCTAAATGCACTGTCATTTCATTCTCTTGGAATTCTTAGGAGGAAATTATTTTCCTGACACAAGTACTGCAGAATGACTGTTTTTTTTACAGCAGAGTCAATCTATGGCATCATTCTACAGTATTTTTATAGCTTGTTTCTATCCTCTTAAAGGGTTATGTGGCCAAAGCAGCAGCATCTGAAAATAAGGTCAGTCTCAAAGGTCAGTTGTTGCACACCTTCTTCTTACCAAGTGGGGATAGAGGAGGCTAAATAACCAGACTATTTTTATCTACCATCTTTGGGGAGTTTCTAAACCAGCAGAATTTTTATTCTGCTTTTTCTATTGCACTTCTGGCTGCCAATTGCCTTGATGTCTTTGTGATACTAAACAAGTATCTGAAAATGTTCTTCACTCCTTTTTGGAAGATAGTGACAAACAATTTATAAGAAAATTAATCAATTGTTTTATTTGCTATCTATGTGACTCCAAATCATACTAATGGAATAGTTCCAGAACAATGACAGTAGGATACTCTCTAAATCTATGATGATACAAATTCAGATGGGTTTAAATTTTTGATGCAGCCATATGTTATTGTGAAAATTAAACAGATTTTTAAATAAGATTATTTTAACTAACAGGTTTTTTTTGGGAGTTGTTCACTTAATCATTGTGATTTTCCCCCTCCAAAGGGCAAAGAAATATTTTTTAATAAGTAATTATTTTTAATATTATGGAAATATTAATTATTTAATATTATTTTAGTATTATGGAAATATGACATCTATACTTGTCTTAGTGAGAAGTTTTGAGGCATAAACTTTTAAAAACCTGTAATAAACAAGATCTAAAATTAAGAAAAGTGGAAGAAATAAAGAAAAAATCACTATGAAGATTTCTGTTTGTGGCTGGAATTTGATCTTTTGTATCATGTATAAACCTAGAAAATACAGAGGTGCTCTGACTTTCCTCACTAACAATTTTCAGGTCAGATTCTGAATTCTAATTTTTATTGATGTGGAAAATATAATTCTTAGATGATGCTTACTGATTTTTTCCTTGTTGTGTTGATATCTACAGAAATTGGACATCTTTTCCTAGCAAAATGAATATGTTGTTATAACACAATGCATGAAAATCTGTACTTTATCCCATATCAGAATCAAGAAATACAAGAGAATGCACTCTTTCCAATTCCTTTCCCAGCTTATAACTATAGTCATTAAGATATGAAAAGCATTTTTCATTTTTAAATTTAATTCAGGTCTGACAAGTGTAAAATTTTTCAGTAATATTAGAAATATTAGAAATTATTAGAAATTAAATATATTAATATAATAGAGCAATATTAGAAATAACACTTTGAATTTCAATTCTATAGATCAGATTTTCAGTAGTCTCAAATCTACCATTCCTGTCTAAACACTTAGCTGTATTTCTGCTTCATTTTTTTATTCCTTTTTCTGTTTTTTTTCCTCTAATACATTTAGTCCATTTGGTACACACCCTTTATTACACATGAGTGTCTTATAATGTAAGCTAGTAAGTAGGTCTGATTAATTTATAAGTCAGTGTAGATGGACACTGATATGACTCCTGTGAGAACAAAGGGGAGTGCTTGCTACAATAAACACCAAGAGTTTTTGTTATACCTGTTATGCAGGTTTTTATTGTCATACTGTCAGTATCAATTTTAGATTGTAAAACTAGTGTAATATGTTTGAGAAGAAGACATCTGCAGCCTGCAGGTAAGTGCATGAAGGCAATTAAAATAGCAAATAAATTAAATAACCCCTTTTAGAGGTCCCAACAACTGAAATCAAATCATCATTTTTATTACGTTAACCTAAGGTTAACATTAACTATGTCTTCTGAATTCATAGCATAGAAAAATACATTATGCAGAGCAAGGAGCTCTTACAGCTTTGTTTGTTTTGCTGCATCATGGAAAAAACGTGTCAGAGCAGAAATGCTGTTTCAGCTGGGTAGACTATTACACTTACATAGAACAATTCAGAAATCACCCCATGTCCCTAGGCTGAGCCTAAATTAGTGAAAGGAAAGGTACACAGACAAAGCCACCACTGGAGTGGCAGGGGCTCAGTGAGTGGACAGTGATATGCATACCTTTCTGTTTGCTGAGCCTGAAGGTTACTGATATATTTACTTATGTTCTTAAATCGGAGCAAACAAGACATTTCACTACTAGGAATTCTGGCTGATAACCACTCATTCATCTTCATGTACAAAAAATACATATAATCAAAGTGTTGAACACTTAACAGTTTAGGATAAGATAATTTGGGTGTGACCTAACTATGGCCTACCAGTATCTGAAGGAATCTTACAAGAAAGATAGGAAATTTTTACCAGATCACCTAGTGAAAGGACAAAGGGGAATGGTTTCAGACTGAAAGATAATAGTTTTAGATAAGATATTAGGAAGAAATTCTTTACTATTAAGGTAGTGAGGCACTGGAATAGGTTTTCCAGGGAAGCTATGGATGCCCCATGCCTGGAAGTGTTTAAGGCCAGGTTGGGTGGACCTCTGAGCAATTTAGTCTAGGGAAAGGTGTCTCTGTCTATGGTGTGAGTATTGGAGCTAGATAATCTTTAAGGTCCCATTTCAGCCCAGGCCATTCTACAATTCCATGATATCATAAATAACATAGTGGTATGATACAAATATTAAGAGATGCCACTGCCCGAATTAAGGTGCAAATGCCAAAATCAATTGTACACATTTTATCTAACTGTAAATGTGAGAAAGAAATGGGAAAGGGGACAGGGGTGAAGAGGGAGAGGCAGAGATGGATCAAGCAGATGATCTGATCCACACCTCTGGATCCCATGACATCTCCCCGGTCCTCCTTCACCCCTGTGCTCTCAGTGGTAGGGGTTCTTCTCAGGCAACACTTTTATATAGTCCAAGTTCTGGGTATTCACAGGGCACAGATGCTGTTCCCATAACTGGGAATGGCACGTGTATAAACAATTGATTCCTTTCTTGTGGTATGCCACAGAGGGAATTTTTGCCTGGGTGCGCTAAGTAAGGTGTGTTAACCAACCTCAGCTCTGCTAGGCCTGGAATTTGTGCCTTCCTGCTGCAACTTCCTCTGTTCTGTACTTATCTCAAGTTCCTGCTCTGGAAACTTATCTTATGGCAAGTTCCTTCTGTGGCCTTAACAATGTTTAAGGCAATTGAGATCTTTAAATCTCTTTACACTTAGTAATAATATTGTTTATATGGTAATGGTAAAAAAAACCCATCATATTTCTTACAGGCCTATGTTTTTCTCAGGGATTATACACAAAAGATACATCTGATAGCTGAAGATATATATTATAAATAAGCTCTCTGCCTTCACTTTTCTCTACATAAAAAGGGAATGCTCCATTGCAGTGTGCTGAGAGTAGTGTCTGAGTCATTCCCAGGCGCTGCCTGGGACAAGCACAGGCTCATTAAATTGGAGAATCACTTTTTGTTGGAGAGGACCCCTGAGGTTACCTCACCCACTGCACTGCTCAGTGCAGGGCAAAATGAGTGTTCATCCCCACATCCTGTTTATTGGATTTATAATTCATAATCTCATGGGAAACATTCTGGCAGGACTTGACAAACACCTGGAAAATCTCAGACGATGTTACCAATGATAAATATTATCCATATCATACAGTAGAAAATTTCCATTTTCAGGTAAACCAACCAGCATTTTTCAAGACCACTGTACATCCACTACATGTGTCTATTGAATCCTCTAATAAGCACTCTATCTTCTGATAGAAAAACTGTAGTAGAGGGCTCAACCCCTCAGCTGGAATAGTCAGAGCAACAGGAGCAGATATGATCTCCAGAACTTTATTAACTATTATTTCTGGCCTATAATCATTATTTGATAATGGTTTCAATTAAAATGTAAAATGAGAACTGAGTAATACTATCAATATATTTTGTAGACTCTTAGGCACTCCCATTATTTTGTAGCCAGGAGAGAGCTCAAAATTGCTATTGTTTGAATTACTGCAGAATGATATGTAGAGCTGAAATAGCTTAATAATATGTCTATAACAAGTCTGCCAATTACATCTCAGATGTGCATGAAGGATAAATAAACCAGCAATCTCACTCCATTTTGCAAAGATAAATGAAATGTCTGGTTTATTAAAGGTATGTCAAAATAGAGGCATTGTTCTGTGGTCTGAACACAGACAATGGGATAACATTTCCTGAATTTTAATCAAGGTCAGACAATGGATCTGTGAAAATGCCATAATAATCTATGCAAAAAAAATAACAAACTAACACCTAATGATTGCTTGGGGTCTTTTTGACCATCAGTTGGTATATGTCAGATACCAAATCCTAGTGTAAGTGACATGATAACTGCATGGTAGTTGGAGGCTAAGGTGCTCAGGAGCTTTGAAGATAATAAAGAAGTCATTTTACCTGTAGATAAACTGTGAAACTGCAAAAGAGTTATTCTGTTCTCATTTTGTTTTGTCATGGAAGGGCTTGCTTAACACATTTGCATGTTTCCATATAATGTACTCAACACTAGTCATTGAAAATGTACTCCTCTGACAGATGCTTTTCACTGGGTCTTCACACCCTTCTACAGAGCACAGACACTTACTAGTTGAGCTCTAATTGTTCTGTAATTTTGTTAGTAACAACATTCACAAAAGGGCATAGAAATTGAACCTACCTCACACATTGAATAAGAAGGTAATCCATTTTCATACTAAAGCCTTTGGACATCTGACATCAGAAAACATAGTCACTCTTTAGTCAAATTCAGGCTTTATTATTATGGTATGTGTCTATTGTTGATTAAATATGGTGAATCTTTACATAAATATTTATTTAGAAATCTTTGAACTTATAAACATATTTTATTTTTTCCACAAAGAGTTTATGTAGTAAAGTAAGAAAAAAAAAAAAAATCCTTCCATTTTAACTTCCAGATTTTAGTTTAGACCACTGAGCTCAGCCTGCTTCAGGTGTATAGTCTAATATGAATATTAGGAGAATAAAAGAAAAAAAAAGTTATTTCTATCAAAAGGATCAAAATGGCATTAACATTTGACTTAATTTCTGCTTGCTTCTTTTCTGGAAATAAGATCTAGGTAATATTTAAAAACATCAACAAATATTTAACCAGTTATTATTTAATGTCAAGTATGAGATATTCAGTTTCAAAATCATTTTTTGTAAAGTAAAATTAATCATTCTCTGGGTAGTTACACCTTATGTACCAAATTTATCTTCCTCAAAAATTTTCACTATCAAAGCAAAATTATGCTAAATTCTCAAACATTGATATATATTAGGATTCTTCTATTGTTCCTAAACTCAAAGATTCATTAAAAAAATTAAAGGCATTTACTTCCCATGTGCATATTCAGCGTGCTTTTACTATGTTTGCAATTACACTTATGTGGTAGATGCTATCTATCAGTGGATCAAAAGCAGATTCACATGATGAAACTAAAATGCATCATGAAAAGGAGATAATTAATAGTATTAGAACCTTTAGAAGCAGCTTAGCATTTAAATATCCTTGCATATCTAAAATGCCTCACTGACCAGATTTTATTAATTTAACAAATTCCTTTGATTAAAACTTGTGCTGGTTTTGTCTGAGATAACATTTTTCACAGTGTCAAGAATGGGGCTGTGTTTTGGATCGATGCTGAAGACAGGGTTGATAATACAGAGATGTTTTTCTTATTGCTGAGCAGTTCTCACACAGAGCCACAGCCTCCTCTGCTTTTCATACTGCCGTGCTGGTGAGGAAGCTGGGGGTGAGCAGGAGGTTGGGAGGAGACACAGTCAAGGCAGATCACCTAAGCTGACCAGAGGGATATTCCAGACTATCATGCTTAGTATATAAAGGGGAAGGAAGAAGGAAGCAGGGGGTACATTTGGAGTGCTGACCCTCGTCTTCCCAAGTAACCAATGCAAGTGATAGGGACCTGATCACCTGGAGAGTGCCTGCCCTTGGGAAGTAGTGAATTAGTTCCTTCTTTTGTTTTGGTTTGTTTGTCTGGTTTTGTGCTTTCCCTCTTAAACTGTCTTTATCTCAACCTAAAAGTTCTACAGCTTTTACCCTTCCAATTCTCTCCCTGATCCTACTGGTGGGAGTGATCGAGTGGCTGGGTGGGGCTTGGTAGCTGGCTGGGGTTAAACCACAGCAACTGCAAAAGCAGTCCCAAAAATCTAGTCTGTTAGTTTCCTAGTCATCTGTTCGTTCTACTGATCTACAAAATTATGCACACTGATATTGAATTTTATCTAGCTTTGTGACTATATTATTCACTGTCCTTTTCTAATGTCTAGCTTAATGTTTAAGATATTTGCCCGACATGAACTAGATATGTTAAAATTATATTCCCTAAAGTTTAGTGGAGTTTAGAACATTTTTTTTTCTAATACCTTGGCAAATACTCAACGTGAAAATAGAAAGGTATTAACATTGCAATGCACAGGAATTCCTTCTGGATTTCAATGGAATTTAAATGTCTTCTCAACTACTTCTGAAATGCTCAAACTTGTAAGCTCTAGCTCAAACAGAAAGGCAAATTCTTGATATTAAGTGCAAACTTCTAAGTTTAAATACCAATTCCTGTAGGTGTCCATAGGTAGAAGGGTTAATTTGGTCGTCCAGAATGAAGCCAAGCATCTCAAGGCTTGGCATTTCTGGGTAACCCAGTCTGAATGGCTGTCTTGAGCTTTCTATCAGATGTCACATTATAAGCTACACTCTGAAACCTAAAGGATTTGATATTCATTTTCCTATTACCCTGGATCATGTTACAGAATGACTATACTACAGTCAATGTGAGAGGAAATATATAAATTTCACTATCTTCTGTTGATATCTTTCCCAGTTGTAGAAAGAATTTTAATATTAACTGGAAGAAAAAAATAAAAGTATCAAAAAATGGTTGTCCCTAGCCTCAAGAATTTACTTCAGAAAGATAGGACATCAAAAGACATTTTTTTTCTCCATCTTTTTCCTCAATAATAACTCCAGCAAAGCTCTGTTCCATATGAAGCAACAATGCTGTTTGCTGGAGATGACTTTTTATTGCCATATTTTGAAATATCTCATGTCACATCTGAGACATCTTCTCAGAAAAATGATCAGCAGCTATTGCCTCATGACCAAATTGCTACATCTATCACTAAGCAACATAGCCAGACCTAATTTGATTTTTCTTATTAAATTGAGTTATTATGCTTATGGTCCAGAAAAAAAATCTCAATTTTTGTGTGAAACTGAATTAATAAGAATTTTGGAAATCACTGTTGCCAATAGTACTTGCAGATAATAACCCAAATGGATTAACCAATGAAGTATGAAAACACCATGTAGATAAAGTAACAACATACACAGGAGATCTGACATTGTACATAGATCTATGAGCCTTAAACAAAGCAATCAGGAAAAAATGTAACAGATGCCCAAATTTGTGATATAACAAATGGATTAGCTGACCTCAGCATTTTAAGCACACTGAATAGCTCTTGAAGGTACTGCCCAAAGAAATGTCAGTGTTAAAGTGCATTTATTACCTCACTGGGGAGAAATAGATTCACTCAGTTACCCTTTGATTTTTGAGCTCAATAGCTTTTATAGAAGCACAGCCATTACACAAATTATATGTTTAAAATTGTTTCACCTTGATGAGATTAAATAACTCTTCTCAAGATGTTCATTTTAGCTTTTTGACCTACCACAGAACTTGAAAACAGGAAATTCTTTAAATGTGAAAGAAGAATAGGAAATTGATTTTAAGGAAAATATCAGAACTTTGAATTTTTTTCTAGTATTATATTTGTTTGAATGCTTTATTTATAGTTACTACAAGAAAACACAGTTATTTTGGTATGTTTTCTTTTGTGCCATAAACTGTTGTCATGACTTACTCTCCTTTGTTCCGCTGAGATAAGATCACATTTGCTTGTCTGAAAGTTCTGTCAAATAATTTTTTTAAATTTTGGGGGGAAATAATATATTAAATTTCTTTTCTGACACATGTGCAACACTCTCTTTACTTTTAAAGGGCTAATCTAATTAAGAAACTTTCTAAAAGTGTCTCCACTAAGGAATTTTTAAGAAAGTCACTGAAAGATGAAATTGCTGAAATTTCACAATTGCAGTTATTAAATGGTAATGGGTTAAAGCAAGACATTCTGCTCTTCAGGAAATCACTTGAGTGAAGACTGATACTAATAAATATGTAAGCCTGATTACTTTGGAATTAATGATTAAAGCTGAAGGAAATGACTGGACCAAGCTGTTAATTGGAAAAACTTTAATGCTGCTGTATTAGGTTTGCATGGCCAAGCTTTGGTAGCAGGGGGCAATGAGGGTGGCTTCTGTGAGAAGCTGCCAGAAGCTTCCTCCATGTCTGGCAGAGCTAATCTCTGGCAGCTCCAAAGCTGGACATGCTGCTGGACAATTTAAATGATGGCAATGCCTCCATGATAACATAGTTAAGAGGAAGGAAAAAAAAAAGTTATTTCACAGTTGTAATTTCAGCCAGAGAAAAGTGGGCTGAGAACATGTGAGAGGAACAGCTCTGCAGACACCAAGGTCAGTGCAGAAGGAGGGGAAGAAGGCGTACCAGGTGCCAGAGCTGAGCTTCTCCTGCAGGCCATGGCTATGATACCAAAACCAGATGGCTAGAAATTTTCTAACAGAGTTTTGAACCTTAGATAGTGGGTATTCTTTATTGCAGTGCTGGTCACTCAGGGGATCCTTCCTTCATTCAAGTGCCCTGAGCAGTGAGTGAGCAGTTTTTATCATGCACACTGATTTCATATCCATTAGCTATCTCCACTTCCTTTGACTTTATTTGACATGGTCACACCCCTTATCAGAAATCCTTATTTGGTTCTTTGGGGTCTGTCTTCATGTCCAGTGTCCTTTTTAGGTAGCTGTTCTTTGACTCTGGCTCTTGAGTAAGCACAATATTGTTGTTTTGCATAATTTCTACTTTGTCAGTCTTGCAGAGCTGAGCTGTAGTCCTGCTTGCATTTTGCATGACTTTTGTTTGCCTAAGTTAAATCTCTTATCTATTTCTGCACAGGTGTGCTGTTCTGTTCTATTGACCCTGAAAAGAATAAAATGTTCTTTCTACTATTCTTACGCTGTTCTGTTCTGCTGCTTTTATCACAGAGGCAGCTGTGCCCCTGCAGCCCAAGAAGTCTGTGGGGATGCAGAGATGTACCTGCACCACGTGGAGGAGACCCATACCTGAGCTGGAGGATGCCTGGGAGGAGCCTGTGATGTTGTGGGAGGCATGTGGAGAGAGGAGCCCACACTGCAGCAGCCTGTCCTTGAAGGACTGCACCCCGTGGGGCAGAGTGACCCACACTGCAGCAGTTTGGGGAGGACTGTTATCCATGAGAGTGACTCACGTTGCAGAAGTTCACAGAAAACTATCTCTTATGGGAGAGACCCCATGCTGGAGCAGGGAAGGACTCCTCTCCCTGAGCAGTGATAGAAGCCATGAGTGATGAACTGACCATAACCCCCATTCCTGTCTCCTTGCACCGCTGGAGGAGGAGGTAGAGCTGGGAAGGTGGAAGGAGTGGGCAGATATTGTTTTTAAGATCTTATTTTACATCTCATTATCCTGCTCTTATTTGGTTAGATTGCTCTTATTTATTAAATTAATAAATTAATTTAATATCTCTCATTTGATTCTGTTTTGCCCATGATGGTATTTGATGAGTTATCCCTCCCAGTCCTCATCTCAACTCATGAACCCATTGTTAAATTTTCTCTTCCCTGTCCAGCTGTTGAGGTGAGTGACAGAGAGGCTTAGGTGGGTGCTTGGAATTCAGCCAGGATCAACCCACTACATTTATCAAGGAAGAAAACTCCCTTCTTGTAAATCTGTAAATTGAAAACCACACATGGAATCAAAGGAAGTGATAGTGGGAATACCCAGTCATTATTTCAATGCAAATCTATACATGAAATATAAATTTCCTCTTATTCCATTTCTTCTCTGAAATGAATCAAGTAATCTTCAGTTTAGGCATTTTGAAATGCAGTTAGCTAAATAAACTATTGACAATTCAAGTGGATAAATTTCACTTTTGAAAAAGGAGTCTGAGCTTTCTGCATTCAGGCCCTTTACATGAATGGAAATAAACAATCCCTTGCTCAAGATGTACATGCTTCACTGCCAGAGCACCCCCTGTGCTACAGCTGTAATTCCTGAAGAAATATGAATTCTGTCAAAAGTAAAGACCAGAAAAACAAAGACCAAGTGTGATAGCATAAGCCCTTGGCAGTGCAAGACAATGGAGAAACTTCTCTAGGTGCAAACTAATTTAGTCTTATACAAATTCTCTTTTTATATATCAAGCATTTACGCTACTTCTAGACTTATCAACAGTGATGAAGAGCTCCTGTGCTAAAACAAAACATTCTGTGTACTACCCATGATACAAACTGAAGGAGTTAAAAAGTATTTAAGGTTCAAAGGCATGGGTAATAGCTCTTTCAATAGGCATACCTGGAAAAGTTAAATTATTATACATATAATATATTATATATATAAAATATAACTTAAATTATTGCGCTTATAGGATAAATATATGAATGAAATATCAGCCACCATGGTCAAAGATTGTCAAAAATATTCACAAGGAAAACTAAGCTGAGTAACAAATACAATAACACAAAAAAAATGTAATGAAAGAATAAGGAATCATAAAATATTTGCACTAAATATTTTTGTGGGCCATCATGAGGCCCCAAATAACTTTTTTAAAGGTCTTTACAGAGCTACTCTGGGTACTCTGATACTCGGGAAAAATACCAATCAGGTATTCTCATGAGATCAAAACAAGACAAAACGTAATTGGCAAATTATAGAAAATCAAGTTTTGGCAAAAGGTTCTGTACAACATCCAACCAACACAAATAATTCTCACAGCATTAATCTGGCCAATTCAATTTAGCAAACTTTAAACCTATTTGATGTTAAATTACTTTAAATGTTCCCAGAAGAGGGAATTGGAAGAAAGAGAGGAAGACAAAATGATAGAAAAGATATAGAAAAACACTCATACAGCTACCAACTAACTCCTGGGTACCAAGCATGTTCAGACAAAAAACCCTAGGTCAGGGTAGGCTCAAGATACCTGCTTGCCTCATGCTCAGCCTTACAAAAACCCTTGTGTCCTCGTGGTTCTCCCCTCAGGTGGGATGTCTGGTCACTTGGCCACCGAGGCGCTGGGTTAGGCAAGAGAGGAGCTCTGCTGCACTGTGCCAATGGCTCAGTGATTGGCAGCTGTGCGGGCTGGGATACAGGCTCCAGAGGCAGGGATGTGGGACAGGGCACTGTCTCACCAGCACAGGGCATCACCTGCCCAACTCCTCCCCACAGGCATCCCAAAATGTCTTGAGAGATCAATCTTTCTATTCTCTGACAAAATTAATGCTACGTCTAGTGACAAAATTATGCTCAAGACAGGGGTTTGATTTAAATCACCACAGATACATCACAGTACAGTTCCTTAATGAAAATATTTCCTTGTGCCAAAATATAATAAACAGTATTTTTGGACTAACAGTATAGCATATATTTTTTGAACAGTGATATATCAGTTTTCATGTGTATCAAACATATTATCAAATAACCACCTGAAGAACAGGAGGTAATTTTTTAATGATTGTTCTGGTGGTGATAGATATTTACACTAGATTGATTGATAATAAGCTTATTCATTTTAAGTTATGTTAAATACAAGCTGATATTTATGTAACAATAGACATTACTAATTTCCAAGGTCTGCCCTCACAAATATTTGGTAACATTTAATACCTCTAGTCAATGAAATTAAATTACATGGCCTACATTTTAATTTTGTAAGGCAATCATTAAATGCTTCAGTTAAAGGTGCAAGGCCAGCCTGCCTGCCTTCAGAATATTTCCCAGGAGAGTTAAATTCAAATACAGCAAAGGTTTTGGGGCCTTTCCACTGAACACTAATCAGAAGAAATAGTGAGAAAAAATAAAAAGCAGAAAAAGAAAAAAAAAAAAAGGTGAAAATGAAAAGATTCTTCATTTACACAGAAAAAGCCACAGCACAGAGGGGAGAAATTGAAATTATTAATTTAAATTATATTAAAAATTCTCCAAGATTTAAATTAAAAAATAACATTATTATAACTATAGAAAGTCAATTCAAGGTGTTTTCTTTACTGTGCTTTTCCAATAATAATATGGTAAATGACAATATTCTTACAATGGTAGGTAAAGTTGGTGTATGGCATCTTTTCTTCTCAAGTCTGGAGTTGAGCACAATGCTACAAGAATCTATTAAGGCACAATAGTATTATAGTATGAAATCAAGAAAGATGAAAAGATGAAACTGAAACTTTTATGAAGAAAGAAGTCAGTTACAATAGTGGTCTTTGAGGGATTGAAAGTTAAGAAATGGTTTGGTATTATCTGAGCTGAATTTCATTGTTTATCAGGGAAAGTTAATGTAAAAATTGTTTTCTAGGGGAATTTAAGAGTCATAAAATTACTGGTGATATCAGAATGACCTAAAAAATAAATTTAGACAAACAAAAGAAAAGACAATTTAAACATGACCCCCAAATTATAAAGCAGAGGGAAATTCAATAATCAGATTTTGATTTTTTGCTTAGTTTTCTTTTAACTCTTCACTGCTCTTAATAGCACTTAGACAAATCCCATAGAAACATTAGACTGGAAAATATCCTGAGGAAAACAAAAAGCAAGAGACCTTCAAGCTCAACTTCAGTTAAAGAGTATGATTCCTGCATAAGTATGAAGGATTTAGATAAGAGTGACTGGAGACTAAGTAAAAATTTCTGAAAGAGGACATGAATAATAAATGAGTGATTAACGTAAGGAAAAAAGAATGAGATATTCAGGATTTTATCAGTACATAGCATAAGTATTCAATATAAAAGTTTTTAATAGTCTCTGCAGATAAATAAGAAAAGAAAAAAGCTTTGTGTGTCTCTCATGTCCTCTTTCCAGCAGAGGCTGTCAGTACTTAGACAAGAGTAAACTGCAAACATAATTCAGATTAATGTTCTATTTTCAGCTCAGTGACTTGCTGATCTAGTCAAGATTTCTATATATTTAGTGATGTGTTTCTTTCTCCAGACATGCAAATTCATATTTCTTCTGTGGCCTTTGATGAAGAAACTTATCCTTCAGAAGAACAATCTTATTGCCTTTGTTTTGATCTGGCTTTTTTTTATATAGCCTCTAAACTGTCACTGCAAGAAATTCTGAATCCTCAAGACCTACACACTCATGTCTGACATTCATACTCCTCTGTTATATCATTCATCTCTTTTCTAGACTCACATATTTAGTTGTTTGCACTGGAACTGAACCATGCTTATGGTCATGATTCCTCCAGTTTTCAGTTCTACATTACCCTTTCAGACACTGAGGAGGCCATCTGTAGACAGCATTCAAGATATAGATTAACAGTCTTATAATAAAACTTCTTCATTCTCTCTTTTCTAATATTTTTGAACATATATTTCTCATTGCTACTGAGAACTACATTGGCATTGTATGGAGCAAAGTCAAATAGACTTACTGTATCTGAGTTTGCACTGGTTCAGAGGTACAGGAACATACACTTCTGTGCTTGGGAAAGTTTGAGCAGAAGCCTACACATTAGTCTTTAAAATGTTGACCTACTTATCATGTGTACTATCGTGTATATGATTGCTGAGTTGCAGAAGCAAAGTGTGAATGCTATTACTCCTTTTACCACTGAGGGCACATGGACCTGTTGTAGGTTACTGGTTATGTGCAAGCTGCATGCTTAATCAGGAGAGGCACTGATAGAGCAATCCACCTCCTGCTCTTCCTTTCTTCCTCTTCTCCTAAGAGCTCTGACCTCATCCTTTGTTTGTACTTTCTGCTACAGAATATCAGACAACTTCCCCTATCAACATGATTATGGACAATGTAGGAAGTTTTGTGAGACTCTGTGGAGTCTTCTCAAGCATCTCATATTCATTCATATGTCCACTGATTCTAGCTCTTGCAGGAGTTTTACTCCATAAAGGATTAGCAAGGATATTCTAGGATTCAGTCATGACAAATGAAACTGAAACCGTGCTAAGCACTAGTGTTGATTTTGCATGGCCTGGTTTTCAGTAGCAGGGAGGCCACAGAGGTGGATTCTGTGAGAAACTGCTGGAAGTTTCCACCATGTCAGGCAGAGCCAGTCCCTGATGGCTCTGAAGGTGGAGAGGCTGCTGGCCAAAGCTGGGACAATTAGAGAGGATGGTAATGCCTCTGGCATAACAGAGTTAAAAAGAAAATCAAAATAAAGGTGGGGGCATAGTTGTAATTTTCCAGTCAGAGAAGGAGTGAAAACATGTGAGGGAAACAACATGGGGACACCAAGATCAGTGCAGAAGGAGGGACAGAAGGTGCTCCAAGCACCAGAGCTGAGGTTCCCCTGCAGGCCGTGGTGAGACCATGGTGAGGCAGCTGTGCCCCTGCAGCCCCTGGGGATCCACGGGGGATGCAGAGATCCACCCACAGCCC
>NC_031770.1:92281018-92313136 GCF_001522545.3 Parus major
AGGAGAGAGAGGGCCCTGCTCCCAGACTGGAGCAGCCTGTCCTTGGAGGACTGACCCTGGGGAAAGAGAGAGCCACACCACTTTGGGAAGACTGTGTGCCTGTCTGCCCTTGGGACCCTCAGTTTTAGGTAGACTGATACTCCTGAGTGGACCCACATCAGAGAGGTTCACAGAGAACTGTCTCACATGGGAGGGACTCCCTGGTTTCACAGAGGAAAGAATTCTCTCCCTGAGCTGCAGAAGAAAACCTCGGTTGATGAACTGACTAAATCCCCCATGCTTTGTCTCACTGTGCTGTCGGTGGGAAGGAGGGAGCGCTTGGGGGTAAAAAAGGTGTTTTAAAGGTTTATTTTACTTCTCATTCTACTGCTCTGATCTTGTTAGTAAGAAATTCACTTTATATCTTCAAGCTGAGCCTCTTTCGCCTTTGAAGTGTATTCTCCTGGCCCTTACATCAACTCATGCACCTTTCATTAATTTTTCTCTCCTCTGACCAGCTGCAGCAGGGGAGAGTGAGTGGCTTACGTGGGTGCCTGGTGTTTGGCCAGTGTCAAACCACGACCGTGCCTTTCTTACCAAAGTAAGATAGCAATGCTAAGGCAGTTTGGTGGTTAAAGTCATTCAGACTGGTATTCTACCTATTTTTGATAATAAGGCAGAAGGGGGTTTCTAAATGTGCTAGTTTGACCCTGTCTGGATGATGGGTGTCCACCAAAGATACTCTATGACTCCCCTCGGCAGAGGTGAGGTGGGTAGGTGGAGAAGGTATAACAAAAGACTCACAGGTCAAGACAAGAACAGGGAGAGATCATTTACATTAGCCATTACCAATCAAATCAGAGTAGGATAATAAGGAATAAAACCAAATATTAAAAACACCTTCCCCCTACCTTTCCTTTCTTCCACAATTCCATCACTGAATTCTCTTTCTCCTTCTCCCCAGCAGAAGCAGGGGGAATGAGGAATGAGGGTTGTGGTCACTTCATCACTTGTCTCTACATCTGCTTCTTCCTCAGGATGAGGACTCCTCACATTCTTCTCCTAATCCAGTGTGGGGTGCCTTCCACAAGAGATAATCCTTTATACACTACTCCAATGTGAGTCCTTTTCCACAGGCTGCAGTTCTTCACAAACTGCCCCAGTGTGCACCCCTTCTGTGGTGTGCAGTCCTTCAGGAACAGACTGCTCATGTCTGAGTCCCCTGTGGGGTCACAAGTCCTGCCAGCAAATCTGCTCTTGTGTGGGCTCCTCTCTCCAGAGGTCCACAGGTCCTACGAGAAGCCCACTCCAGCATGGGTTTTCCATGTGGCCATGACCTTCTCTGGACAACCTGCTCCAGTGTGTGTTCCTCCACAGGCTGGAATTGAATATTTTTGTGTAAAGGCCATTCTGAGTGTATTGCTGAAATCAGCCAAAATCAGGAATTCCATTCTGTGTTAAGTGTACTCATTCTCACAGACCACCTAACTAAGTAATGTCTCCAATCCCATAACTCCCAGAGCCAGAGTTCTTATAAATCCCAAGACTTCAAGCCAAAAGATCATTTTTTGTCCAAGAGTTTGACATACATGCAAATTATCAAAGGAAGTAAGGAGAAAAAATATATAGGTGACAACAGGGAACGTTGGTGTCAAGTTGGCTGTGTTTTGCTTTTGACTCATTACTAATTCAAGTGGTAGTAAAATAAGATTAAAAGTAATAAAGGGTGATTTATTATGTTTTTGTTCTGGAAAAAACATTAAGGCCATAATTACCTGTAAATATGTATTATAATGGTTATAAGAGCATGTGTACTGCAGTCATCAAGACAGTTGTTGCAAAACCATCTCTCTAGATGAGTAATTCCCTGGGATTTTATGAAGGCTGAGTCAATGGGAAAACAGTGCAATCTTTCCCGAGTCAGCTGATGGAGATTCATGGCATAACTGACCATTCACTACTCTAGTAAACCACTTGTTTACACTCATACATTAAGACTCTGTGTGTGAGGGAAAAGAAAACTTTTAGAGATATTGATTAAATCTGTCATAACTAGCAATTTTAAAGGAATTAAATTGAACTCTGGGATGCACTTTGTGAATAAGGCTATTTCTATAACCTAGATCTTAAATAATTCACAGAATAGTGTCTGGGAAAGATGTTGAAATTTAGAATGCATATTATTTGTGTGAATTACTCAACTTAATTGGAAGGACTTCTAAGGAGCATTTGGCTTTTTCAGGGCAAGGGGTACTTTGCATATCGACATTGCAAATGTTTGGAGAATAGTGCTTTAAAGGATTAATTGTGTAGTGTGCACTAACAAAAACCCTGAGCAAGGAACAAACATGAAAGAGGAAGACAACAATATTTGAATAGTTTCCACACAAAGTTCCTGTTGCTAGGGAAACCACTTCCTTCATCTGTACCTCTTCCAAATGTGTCTATCTACAGGTCTCTCAAATAGTGGAGATCACAGTCTGGTGTTTTGTGAAATGGTAAAAATAAGTCAAATATGAAGGCTACAGAGTAATTAGTGTGATTTTTAATAACCTGCAGAAACTGTAAGGATCTATATCTGCAATATCAATTTGAAATTCACAAAGAAACTTATACACCAATCATTGTATTTTCATTTTGTTTGTTTGTATTTTTACCATTTTCTTTGTTGTGTGCCTAGCTTCTACTGTCACTGTTTCAACCTATACTTTACATTTTTAAATGACAAATGCATAATCTGTCCTACTTTTTATAATCACAATCACTTGCTGAATTCTTCAGCTCTCTATGTATTATTTTGCAAAGATTGAATAAATCTGGAATAAATGTGTCTCTGCATATCTATAACTCAAAGTTTGACCTAGAGAGCAAATAGATCTACCACAGCTGTGGCACAGGCACACTGACAACATCAAGCTTCAACAAACATTTCTGTCATCACTCTGCCTCGTGTAATCTCCTGGTTCACTGGAGTAGAGAAGCTCACAGAACTAGGCAGTATTGTGGGTCGAGAAATGGTAGTTTTCTAGGACCTGTCATCTCCTGTATAAGACTGAAGTCTATGTTTATTCACATTCTTCATACAGAACCATTATAAACTACTCCTGCCCTTAATTTTAAACATTAAGTGCTTTGTCAAGACAGACGCAGGGATAAACCTATTATTTTGAAATTGTTTCTTGAAGAAGAAAAACGATAGGAATAAAGAATAGATTCTGAATCAAAATTAAATAAAAGAAATTTCAATTTCTGCTCTCACTATATATCTAACTTTTGGTTTTGATTGTAATTGATGACACGTTGGTTGTACAGTAGTAAAGGAAGACAGACACAGGTAAAGGATGTCACAAGTTTTATCAAAAAAACAATGGTGCTTAAGCCAAATATTTTGGCTAAAAATCAAATTTGCTTAAAATCTCAAGTTTTGGAAAACATAATCCAATTGTTTCTCTGTAGCCTGTAATAAAAACAATATGCTTGAATAGTAATAAGGTTTATTGAAGAAAAATGTGTTGCAAGACAAAGGAAGTTTTTTTCCCAACGTCAATTTACTTTCAGAGCTAGTAGCCTTTGATCAGGCTCATTCCTCATTACTCATTGCACAGTATCTATTTCCCATTTCTAAATTAAACACATATGTGTCATTTAGCCCAGTGCATGAGATCATGCAAAAAAGAGTAATTTGGATTTACCTCCATGAAATTTCTTCTGATGCTTGATAAGACTGAGTTTGCCAGACTTGTGGAAGGAGCTAAACTGTCAACTGGCACCACAGCTGCCACCATCAGCACAAGCCTTACAGCTATTGAAACAAACCTGTCTCCCCGAGTCCTCTATGCAATTTTACTACCACAGTAACTAATTTGTTGTTAAAATGCTATTTAAAACCTGTTCGTGTTGGCCACAGGAATGCAGGCACTCACACAGTACATGGAAGGGACAAGTCTGTGTGGAAGAGCCTTACTTCTCCTCTACCTCTGAACTTTTTTCTCATTCTTACTCTACAGAAACTACTTACAGCAGTTGGATTTGGCATGCTAGATACAGCCCAGACAAGGGACCTTTATTAAATCAAGCAGGTATTCCCTGAATTTGACTTTTTTTTTTTTTTTGTATATTTCAGCAAACAGATAGATGCTGAGATGATGAACTATCTATACTTTATCTCTGCTTAACAAAGGAATTGCAGTTCCTAAATAGCACAAAACATAAGCTCAAGAAGATTCAGTGGAGAAGGTACTTCTTAAAAATGGTGACCAAGAACTATTCTAAGCAGGACCGTGACCAGGCATGTATCAATAGGCCTTTAAAGTTTAAATGTTCACAAGTTTTAAACCTCAGCACTATGGTTGTGTGTTTTCACCCATCCAAAACAATGTAAACCAGAGTAGTGATGCCACACTGATCAGCTAATATATTTTGGCAGGATTTCATGATGATGATTTGAAATTCCTAATTTTTTAAAAATAATTCTGTGTTATTGAAAGTTAATACCTTTAGTTCTGAGTAGTAGAAAAGCCATTCTCCAAAAGCTGATCATTACTTTCCAGGTAATGCATGGAAAGGAAGATGACTTCTCTATGGCTGTATGATGTAAAAGTACAAAATTTCAGTAATGGACGAAATTAGTTTATAGATTGGCAATTCCCAGCAATGTCCTTGAGTGGAAGAGACAATCTTCAAAACCCTAGAAGTCCTAAGTCATCCCCTCTCATCCTGAAACTAGGTAGAGAAAGGGTGGTGATGAAATGCCCGACATGTCCACTTAACCTTGCCTTTCCTCTTTTAGTAACCTCTAATGCCCCAGCATTGCAGAGCACACCAAGGAGGTCTAGAAATAAATGTAATAACATGAGACAGATTACTCCTGAGAAAAGTCAGCCTAGGATCATGACCAATATGCAAGCTTCAGTGATACAGCTGCAGAACTCTGGCAAAGGGGAGGAAAGTCCAAGACCAGAATCAGGCTGGGTATAGAAAACAATTCTGCAACAGTACCAGCTGCCACACAGTCAATGAAACCTCCTATGCATAAGTCAGTGGTATCATTCTCCATCTGGAAAACAAGGTGATCTCAAAACTCAGAGGTGATGATTTTAGAAGACTTCAGAATCCTGTCAAAGTCAGTATGGCATTTGTCACAGTGACAGCTGGCTTTGTGAAGGCTTGTGACACTGGTCTCATGGCAGTAGCTTAATGTCACTTCCTGGAGTATAAAACCATTTCTCTGAAAACACTTTTAGGACATGAGGCAGCTTTTGGCATTAGTTCTCGGGAGTGACCTCACAAATTAGTGTAGGAAAATTGCTATAATGGTTTCCCATACTGCTGCTATTATTATTATTATTATTATTATTATTATTATTATTATTATTATTATTATTATTATTATTATTATTATTATTATTCCTTAACAATACTAATCTCAGCATATTAATATTCTAAATATTACCAGTCTTATACTTTGAATGAATATGTCTTTCCAAACTATGTGATCTGTTTATGGTATTTGTAAAAAATAATGAGGTTTGGATTTCTACTATTGAGTAAATATTCTGAATCTTAAAATGTCAGCAAACATAGTATCTAAAAGGACACTAAACTAAAAAAAAATAAAGTACAGAATGACACTACACCTCAGGATAAACATTTATGATTTGCTTCACTATAGCTCTTAATAAAAACACATGTAACACAGAATATGCATATACCAGCTTTACTTTTACTTAATTACATGCAAAGTTTACCTGAAATTTTGAAGCTCTTGTTTTTTTATCTTCTGTATTGTTATTGCAGTATTTTATATTGATTGCCATATATTGTCCAGATTGTCTCTGAGTTCACAATAATCTTTTTTTTTATTTTCATTTCCCCCCCCCCTTTTTTTTTTTGTTTTTAATACATTACTCTATGCTTTTGGTGGACTGGTACTTTTTGTTGTAATAATCTTTCATGATCGTTGAAAAGAATGATTTACAATGTTTTTTCCCCAAATACATTAATTGAATGTCTGACAGTTTTATATTCCTCTAAACACTTCACTTCCACTATTTCTATGCTTAATCTCTGTCTTCATTTCATATATCTTGTCAGTCAAGGTTGAGGGAAAGAAATAGTTATTTGTCATCCACCTTTTAAACAGAGGGAAGTTGTAGGGACTGCATTTTTGGTTTGCTATACATGAACTCCATTGGGCAAAAAGCACAAAAAATTATTCATATATTAGATATAAGCTTTATGTATGAGTCTGATTTTTTATTCATAAAAATAATAAATTTTAAAATTGTAATTCAGCAGATTCCTTCCTCACATTTAATTCTCATGAGCAAATTTTTACAGCATTAACCAAAGTTAAGACAAGCATGCCTTGGCATTTTAATTATACTAAAATTCTACTGCACCAAGGTGTTGGTTTGCATTCTCCTCTCCATCTCCATAATATGTGTGTATATTCACAGTATTAAAATTTAACTACGACAGGCATCCAAACAGCAAGTACTACTTCAGCAGAAAACCGTGGATAGTTTTACTTCTGAATGAAAAGTATCTTAAAATACTCCTTCAGATATTTTAACAGTAAGAAGAGAGTTTCTCATTACTGGACTGAAATGTATATTAATTCTACATTTCCCTGAGTATTAAAGTGGAAGTGGAGATTAACAGCCCTAAACATTTGTTCTGAAAATATATTTGAAATATTATTAATGGAACCTGAAACTTTATAAGGAAGATCTGTTTCTACCATCCCCTGACTTCAAGATAAATGGAAAAAAATTCTTGAAAATAATTCCCAAATTTGAAAATGCCTTATTTACTTTTAAGAAAATGTGTAAAGTGTGTGAATTTTATAATCATATTTGTGACTTCAAATAATTTTCTTTAAAAAGGGAGGTTTTAACAAAAAGTTCCAAGAATTATCAAGGCAAATATATCTAGTCAATAGTGGACTGAAGAGTTCACAGGTTCATAAAACAGAATAAAAAATCACTTGTACCTAGCTGAAGGAATGGAGTTTACTTTTTCTTATAAACAATAGGCTATGGGGTTCTTTCTGTTTCTTTGGTCTGGAAGAATAGCTGACTCCATTGCAAAGTGCAAATGTATAAACCTGGCCCCTGTATCTCAGAGTGAGCATGAAAGATTCAGATGCTACATGAACTCCCTCAGTTCCTTTCAAAATAGTTGCCAAGACTTCTGAAAAATCTCACACTTGAAGTAATAATACAAAAATAAATAATAAATTAAAATAAAACTTTGTTTTATCAAAACTTTTCAAAAAACTTTGTGTTTGAAGTCCATCAGCAAATGGTCCCCAATGTGTTTTGTATTGCAGCCTCTCCTTAAGTCATCTCTTGCGATCTTGCCTTGGAACTGGAAGCAGAACTGGCACATGAAGAGGACTTTAAACAGCACTCCCAGCTATTCAGCCCAGCATGGCATTTTCCTGGCATCCCACTCCTGAGCCTCTCTGACTGTCCTGACTCACTTGCAGCTGAATTGAAGAGCTCATCTCCATGTTTCATTGCGCCCCTTAAACACAGCTTAGGTTTTCATTTGGGCTCTGCCAAGTGGCTTCTCTTATTAGCACTTATTAGCAAAGCTTTCTTCTTTGCTTTATTTTTCTGATTGGAGGTGAATTACTGTGAAGCTTCTGGCTGGAAAACTGAATACTAACAAAATTTCTGTTCAGTATTCAATACTGGATTCCTATGAGCTTTAAAATTATGAATTTATGCTTCATTTCTCCTTTTATATCACAGTATGAGGTATTAACATCCAATGAGGGCTAGATCCTTGCTTAAAACAAAACAGCTGTATTTTTAATGTAGCTTTGTGGTTGGGACAGGCATTGTCCACTGTGTCCCCTGGACTACCATTAAAAGTAGGCACTGATATTTGGAATTTCATCACCTTATAATGACAGTTTGGGGCTTGTATTTTTACATTTAGTGAATGGCTACATAATAAAAAATTTTGAAAACTGTGAATGATATTGTAGGAAGGGGAAGGGGAAGGGGAAGGGGAAGGATTATAGTCTACCAATGGTTGTTATTGTCTTTTTATTATAGCAGTGAGCTCAACTGTAATAAACAGTAATCACTAATATATGGATCATGGGAGAAATTCTTCTCTCAGTTAACTGATTGATTGACTTCAAAGGGAGCATCAGACATGTTACTGAGGAAACCTTTGACCTCAGGACTTTAAGTCAAGGTCTTGTTTCACTCATGCATCAAAATCAGATCATGAAATTGTGAGATGCTGCTTTGTTGCAACTCATGTATTTTTAATCAAAGAAGCTAATTTTTTTTCAGAGATACTTATTGTCTTCCAGGGAAAAAACCTCTAATCTCCAGAAAATTTCTGATTATGTTGCGTAAGACAAAAGATGCACCCTGTCATCAGTAGTTAAATTTCATTGTTTTATGTCTGTCTTACAAAATCATTTGTCTTTCTCACATACCTTATTACTTTTTGAGCTATTTACTTGGGAATTATACTCCAGATATGCTCTTCAACCTGTGCACCTATATTCTGTTCAGCCATAATGGGATTTAGGGTCAGAACTCAGTCATGCATTCTGCAAAATTCTGATGTCTTTTATTTCATGCAGACAAACACTTCTTTAAATAACATTCACATCACCCAAAACAACAATGGAAATCCATATTTTGCTACTGTACCTGGTTTTATAATGATTCCTTCCACATACAGATATGCAACAGGGTTGTACAGCAAAGGATAAGACCATCATTTCCCCTACTACACCTGTTTTCCACAATAGCAGGACCCCACAGCCTTCTGGTTTAATATGGATAATGGATATCTAACTTGACTGAATATTCTGCAAGTGAACAATCACAACCATGCTACCTGAAATGGAGACACCTGCTGAATTAACTGATACTGGAGAGAGCAGAAAGCAGTAACTTTCTAAGTTTTCCTTTCATCATTGCCTGTGGAGCATTCTGTAGATGATCTGAAGCGGAAGGAGAAAATTTATAAATCTGTCAACTCACAGTCATCAAAAAGAAAGTTTAAAAGTGCGAAATTTTGTTCCACTCCCCATTTGAAAAATTCCCTTGCTCAAAACAACAGGGAAATGTGACAAGGTCTCAAGTCAAGAATAGATTTGATAAACTTTGCAAAAACTGTATATAAAAAAATACAAAGTATTTTGGAGTAGGAAGGCAGAAGAATTATGATCATAAATTTATAGCTTAATTTCTGTCTGAATCGTGATCAGCAGAACTTAATGGGTAAATAAGCACAAAAATCTTTCTTCTTAATACAGAATTTATCAAAATTTCATAAGTTTTAAATGCATAAAGTGCATTATTTTCATCTATCCTGATCTTTTGAAAAGTTTTATGCTGTTCTGGCTAAAATGTGTGTACAACAATTTTGACCTGCTTTATGTAGCTGGATTTTCTCATATACCAGAAAAAATCTATACACAGGGCAGTTCATCTTGTTATGGCTGCTCTTGTAAATATGGAGTAAAACTAGCAAAATAATGGCATCACATTAGATTTAAGTCAAGAGATCTGTTTCTGGTAAGTAAAGTTTATGGCTCTACCTTCAACATTTGCTCTGGAGGAAAAGTTTTAGCTCACTTACTTTGCTCTTAAGCAGAGCCAACACTGAAAAAATTTACCAGATGAGCACAAAATTTCTTTTCCTATTCCTTTAGTACATCATGAATGATTAGTGACAGAAATCCCTTACAGCCACAGTTCTGTCAGAGTTTTCATCCACAGAGATTAACACTGCTCTTAAAAACTGGTGGTAACTCCTTCAGTTCCCAGCACTCAAATCTCTACTAATTCATACATGCCAATTTATATCTAAGCCAGAAGAGAGGTATTTTTATTTAATTTCCTTTCATGTAAATTAGTTTAGATATTTTTTTAATTTAAATATATTTAAAGTTATACTACTAGGCATGTCAACCACTTTGACAGAAATGGGCATCTTTAATCTCTACCTTATTGGGTTGCCTACATAATTTCCCATAGGAGAATACAATGAATCACTTGATCTCAGCTATCTTAGATGAAATTCTGAGGTGGAGAATACTATATTTCATATCACTGAAATCCATCCAGGTAGATTTACTAGGCAGCCCTAGCATTTTCCTGATGTTTTCTACTACTGTAAAATTAATTTTGCCAGAAAGTAACCAGTTGTTTCAAAAAAGAAGCAACATATTAATTTATAATGATACCTTTATTCTTTGCTTTAAAGGGATGTCTGCTTCAGAGATAATGGGAGAAGGTGTAGAAAAAATACAGGTTGAAAATTATAGAAACACATGAGCATATAAGAGCTGGCAAAAAAAAAAAAAAAAAAAAAAAAAAAAGCAAAAAAAGCAAAAGCAGTGCAAGGATTTAAAGACACATCCCAGGATGGCAATCAATTTAAATAAAAACAATGAGGAATTGTATTGCAATATGGCTTTTTGGTAAGTAGCACATTTTTAACTTCTTCTCTCAGGGATACCTTTCCAGCCCCTATTGCTCTTTAAACTCTTGTAAATTGGTCAGTAATACACATTAATTTCTCCTGATGAGCTTAGATGTTTGAGTTGAACATTTAGATGGATTTCTTTGTTTAAATAATACATCACTTTTGCCAGCATCAGAGACTGAAAAGTTATGGTTTATGTCTTCATAAAGAAGGACTTTTGCCTTTTATAGCAATGTCACAGCCCCAGGTTTACCTGCTGCCAGACCCCTACACCAGCTGGGGAGCAGGAGAGGTTTTGGGGTTGTGTTCCCAGACCCTGAACCACAGCACTGAATGCCATGCAACGTGATGCAACACATCTACATTGTTACAAGGGACACTGTCAAACATGCCCCCCTGGATATTAATCCATTGGATACTATACCTTCTGGTGAGGGATCCTCAGAAGGATCAGACAGAGGGAAGCAGAGATGTTGTTGGAACCTATGCAGGAGTGATATGTTTCTGCTTAATCTCTGTCATTCTCCCTGTCCCCCCTCAATGCACCTCCTTTTTTCTATTTCTTTCTTTATTTTCTCTTTCTATTTGCCTCTTTTGCTATTAAATAAAATATAACAATTTTTTTGGTGTCAATGTTTGGTTTTAATCATGTGTTTTGGGTACATTCAAACATTTCAGAGTTCAATCCATTTCATTCACAGAGATCCCTTTGCTCTTCTGTGCTTAGAGTGGATAGCAACAGGAAGCCTTTTTTTTCATTGCAATTCCCACAGTAACTCCACTAAATTTTTCTGTTACTGAGAATCTTGAAAAAAGTGCAAACACTACTATAAAGGGCCTTTTGTTAATTTTGTTATTATTACTTTCCTATGCTACCCCTAATGTAAAAACGCAGCCTGAAGCCGAAATATTTGCATGAGTAATCTGAAAGGTCTGCACAATGTCCAGTCAGGGAAGTAAATTTGTAATCTAGTATTAAGGTGCCTAAGCTTGCTGATCAGCAAATAGTGTGAAAGAGATGTGAAAAAGCTACAGATGAACAGTTTGTTCCCCCCATCTGTGTAGAGAGATCAATAGATATTTTCTACCTGGACTTTAGCAAAGCTTTTGACATCATTTCTCACAGCATTGTCTTGGAGAAACTGGCTGCTCGTGGCTTGGATGGCTGCACTCTTCCCTGAGCAAAAAGCTCAGAGTGTAGCTGGGCCCACAGAGTGGTGGTGGATGGAATTACATCCAGATGGTAGCAGGTCCTAAGTGATGTTCCCCAGGCCTCAGTACTGGGACCAGTTTAATATCTTTATCAATGACCTTGATGAAGGGATCGAGTGGCCCCTCAGTCAGTTTTCAGGTGACAATTGGGTGGGAGTTTTGATCTGCTGGAGAGTAGAAAGGCTCTGAAGAAGGATCTTCACAGACTGGACTTATTGTCCAAGGCCAATTACATTAGGTTCAACAAGACCACCTGCTGGGGCCAGCACTTGGCTCAAAACAACCCAGGGCTACAGAACAACTCAGGGCTACAGGGTAAGTGAAGAGTGGTTGGAAAATTAACCAAGGGAAAAGAGCTGGGGATGTTGGTAGACCGCTGGCTGAACATGCCTAACAAGTCATCGAAACTGGAGACACATGGTTTGGAAGGGTGAACTATGCAATAGCTAAGGAATTGTCTGGGTAGATATAGGCAGAGAGTTGTGGTCAATAGCTCTATGACCAGGTGGAGGCTGGTGATGAATAATGTTCCTCAAGACCCTTGTCTTGGTACTATTGCTCCTCAATATCTTTACCAACGATACAGTGAGATCCAGTGCATGCTCAGCAAGTTTGGAGATGACAGGAAGCTGAGAGGTGAATTGGACACAACAGAACGGATTTCAACCAGGGGAATCTGGAACATCTTAGGAACTGGGTCAATGAGAACGTCATGAAGTTCAACAACAGCAAGGTTCTGCACCTGGACAATCCCAGACATGAGTACAGACTGGGAGAAGTCATGTAGAGCAGCACTGTGGAGAAGAACTTGAAAGTTCTTGGTGAAAAGCTGGACATGAACCAAGTGTAGTCTCACAGCCCAGAAAGCCAACCACACCCTGGGAAGCATCAAAAGCAGCATGGGCATCAGGGCAAGGGAGGTGATTCTGCCCCTCTACTCTGCTCCCATGAGATTTCACCTGAAGTACTGCATTCACCTCTGAGGTCCCCAGCACAAGAAAGACTAGGACTTGTTAAAGTAGATTCAGAGAAGAACATGAAGATGCCCAGATGAGTGGAAAACTTCTCCTATGAAGAGAGGTTGAGAGCTGGGGTCTTTGCAGAGACCCTACTATGTCCTTCCAGTATTTAAAAGGGGTTTATAAAAAAAAGAGGAAGAGGAACTGGTTACACAGTTAGGAAGCAATTCTTTACTGTGAGGATGGTGAGGCACTGGAGCAGGCTTCCCAGAAAAGTTGTGGATGACTCATCCCTGGAAGTGTTCAAAACCAGATTGGATGGGGCTCTGAGAAACCTGGCCTAGTGAAAGATGTTCCTGCCTGTGGCAATCGGCTGGGAACTTTAAGGTCCCAAGCATTTCCATGGTTCTATGAAACATTTTCTTTCTGCGTCTGAACGGCGGCACAGTTTGCTCAGAGATGCTGCGGAGTCTCCAGTCTTGAGATATTGGCATGCTGTTTGGACATGGTCCTGGCCAAGCAAAAACTGCAAAAGTGCTGATACTATGCTTGTAAGACAGCAACCCTCGATAAATTAGACTAAATCAGTCCCTAGAAAAATAAAGATGACAGAACTCAGATGATAAAAAGTCAAGCTCTGGAATGTATTTAATTACAGACCATTAAAGCTTTATACAGACTTTGTCTAATAAGTCAAATTTAATTTTTTTTATTTATTCACAGGTTTGACTATGTGTCAGCAAAACACTACATAACTTTCTCTTACTGCCCCACTTCCCAGGTGGGATTGGAAAAAAAAGCAAAATTTGTGGGTTGAAAGACTGACAGTTTAATGAGACAGAAAAGGAATAATAATAATAATAATAGTAATAATAATAATAGTAATAATAATAATAATAATAATAATAATAATAATAATAATAATAGTATTAGAACATACAAAATAAGTGATACACACTGGTGGGGTGAGGCAAGAAACAGAAGAGGCCTTGATTCTGTGTGAGCCCTACTCATCAATCCCAAAAACATGACTGTGTTATCAGCACTATTCTCATCCTAAATCAAAAACATATCCTATACCAAAACTGTACCAGCTATTGGGAAGAAAATTATCCAAGCTGAAACCAGACCACTGTTTTGATTTGTTTGGATTTGTTTTGTGTGTAGCATTTGATACATTTTGACACAACATGCTGAGGGGAACAAAACCCATGTATATTAAATCACTGTGGTTTGTATTAAATGGATTAAAAAGGGGTTAGATTGTGATGTTAAAAGAAAGTGACATTAAAGACAAAATCAGTTCTTCTATTCACAGTGATTGCTTGAAACTTTATGGTGAAATACATATAAATGAGGAAAGACAGGTCACATTTCTTTTTAATATAGGGGTTAATAACAGAAACTTTGAGAAAAAAATATAGGTTAAACACATAGAAATAAATTATATATACAGGTTATTATATTATTATATTATATAAACCCCTGAAGAACTTTTAATTTTTTTTAAATTACTGCATAACATATTACTTAGAACACATTATGGTAAGAGCTTTTTAGATGGACCCAGCTGCCTGGCAGCTATATGATAGCAAATGGTAGAATGAAATAGAGTGATGGAGTTATTTCTATGAGGGAGGGAGGTTATTTTAGTGGAACCAAAATTAGGCCTAAGACTATTCATAACTTTAATCAATTATCTAGAAGTAAACATAAAATTATTACTGAAAATACTCCCTAGGTACCACATCTAAAATTTCTGAAGAGTTAAACAATGGCAAAGATAAAACAGACAAAGATCTTTAAGAGAGGAAAATGCATAGGCATTTAGAAAGAAATAAAGACAGAAAGGATCACGGAATTTTTGGAGAAGGAGCTCTGGAAAGAACCTGCATCTGTAAAATATTTGGAGTTACAACCTGTCATGTAAGTCTTAAACATGTCTCTGCTTTATGAAATCATGAAAATTATCTCAATGAATAGCATCTTCCTACTATCAGATCGAGTGGTAAAAATTATAGAAAGACATAATGACTTCAGTGGGAATGTGCAAAAATTGAAATATATATGACAATGGTTTCTTAGGAAAAAAATTGTTAGCTGTTAAATCTGGGTTGTAATGGCAGTTATAACAGAATACTAATGAACATAGACTCATTAATAAAGACCTTAATCTGAAAACAGGTATTTTCCAAGTAAAATATACTTTACTGTAAACAGTTGATGCCACTGGGCCATACACAGAGAAGATGCAATCTGGTAGATTATTATGTAGGAAATGAGCTAAGTAGTTCCACTGGTTTCTTCTGGCCTTAGCTGACATACATAAAGATAAACTGAAGAGATCTAGCTTATCTATCTTTTTTATTTTCCTTTTCCTTTTTTTTTTTTTTTTTTAATCTTTTGGACATCTTTGTGTTCTGCTTACTGTACAAGTGAGAGCAGAAGCCCAAAAGAGTCAAGGACTTCAGAGGAATTTTGGAAAATCATCTTGCAGCCAGTGTGGAAACACCACTGCCAGTGGTCCAGAAAGAAAAATCTCTAGAGCGCCTTGCAAGTGATGAAAATACTCAATATGGTTCCAAATATTGTAAGATTATGCAGATACCCTACTAGTAGTCTTTTATTTGGAAGATTATACAACACTGTTGATGAAAGTTGGCAAAAATATAGGAAATGTTGCCTTCATGCCAGAGTGCTAGAAAGAATCTTTTAACAGTTCATGAAGGAACTAAATGGTGATGTTAAAGAAGCCAAGCTTACCCAGAAAAATTCTGGAAGAGGAAAGTTTCTATTACAGTGCCTAGTACATAACTAACATTAATTTTTCTTTTTTGTAATTTGTAAAATAATGTGAAATTAAAGTTCTCAGGGCCTTCTTTTTCCCAGTGGTTTGGAGGTTTTTTCTCATTATTGATTAGTTAAAATTTTTAACTGATTTTACCTAATTGAAGAAAATAATTCTTAATAAGTTCATAAAGAAAGCAGACCAGATACATTTTCCTCCCAAGTGTCTACAAAATCCTTGTCTTCATTCTGTTCTTTTACTGTTTTCATGTTCTTATGTTCAAAAACGAAAGTGTGTAAATGAGATTATGTAGTCACCCTGCTGTCTTCAACAGCTTTTGCATCAGGACTAGCCCCACAAAATCTACATTTCACCAAAGAAAATTATCTAATAAATGCAAGGAAGAAAGCGCAACATACAATTTAGGGTCAGCAATGATAGAATATTCTTTGCATCTCAGAAAATAAAGGAGAAAATATTTATGTCCTGTTGGGGAGGGTGAAACAGGGAAACCTTATGAATGTGATTGTTTGGCACTAGATTCTGAAAATATGAAGGCTAGAATCAAAGTCGAAATGAAAGCCTGCTTTGAGTCCTAGGATACTGAGTACTGGTTAACCAAAGAACAATAGCCTAGCCAGCCAAAGGAGAATCCCTGTTGATAAAACAATGTCCTTCTGCTGATAGAAAGTCCAAAGGTCAAGAAGCAAGGAAAGAACTTGTAAAGTTTTGTAGAATCTAAAATGCAACACTGTATGTTAATATAGCGAAGTGCATAGGCTGGATGTAAATTCTTTAGTGGGTGTGTCTCATGGTGATTGGTTACTAAGAATTAGAATATTCACTATAGGAAAGCATATATTGGATTGTAACAAGAACTTCGCTCTCTTAGCTCTTAGCTTTTCTCTCTCTTACCTCTTACCTCCTAGCCTTACCCCTCTCTCAGCTCCCCTCTCCCCCACTCTTACCTCTTAACTCTTACCTCTTAGCCTTCCACTACTCTTAACTCTTTTCTCTTTTTAACTCTTCCCTCTGTTGGTCTCTTACTCCCTCCCTCCCCTTTCCCAACCTTTCCTCTCCTGCTCTGCCGTCTCTCCCTCCTCCCCCTGACCACATGGACACCGAGGCTGGTGGCAGACACGGGTCTCCCCTCTTTTTACCCTTATAATAAATGGCTTATACTTGGACAGCTTGACCCTGGAGAAGTCTCTCACCGCGAGCGAGCGTTTTTACACAGCAATAATGTCCATCACAGAATCATAGAATGTTTGATATTGAAGGGAACCATCTGGTCCAGCCCCCAATTTTCCAGTACTTGAAGGATGGAATCTCCACACCCTTTCTGGGCAACCTGTGCTTGATCACAGTCAAAAAAGTGTTTTCTCATGTTCAGATGGCACCTGCTGTGTTTTGGTTTGTGCCCATTGCCACTGCTCCTGTCACTGTACACAGATAAAAGAGCCATCTTCCTCCTTTGTTTCTTACATACACTGACAAAATCCATCCTTAGCATTCTCTTCCAATCACTGAACATTCTTGAATCTTGCAGACTTTCCTCATAGGAAAGATGCCCAGCCCAGTCCTTGCAACATCTTTGTGGCCCTTTGTTAGACTCTTTCCAGCATGTTCATGTCTCTGTTGTCCTGGGAAGTTCAGAACTGAGTGCAGTACTCAAAGTGTGGCCTCTGGTGCTCAGTAGAGAGGAAGCATCACCTTTCTCAACCTGCTGGCAGTACTTTGTTTACTACAGACTAGGATGCCATTTCTCTATTTTTGCTGCAAGAAACATTTCTGACCTGTGTTTAACTTTGTGTCTATGAGAACCCGTAGGTCCTTTTCTACAAAGCTGTTATTAAGCCTGTTGGACCTCTGGTTATATTGGTGCCTGGTGCTGCTCCTTACCAGGTGCAGGAATTTGCACTTCCTTTTGTTAAATTACCTGAGGTTCTGTTGACCTGTTTCTCCAGCCTGCCCCTCTGCATGACAGTGCATTTCTCTGGTGTGACAGCCATACCTCCCAGTTGTGTATTCTTAGCAAACTTCCTGAGCACACACACACTCTGTCTCATCATCCAGATCATTAATGTTCAGTGGGATAGGACTCAATATTGATTCTTAGGGTACACTGTTGGCCTCCAACTAGATTTCTTTCTACTGATCTCTGCTCTCTGGGCACACCTATTCAACCTGTTTTCAGTGCACTCTCTTCTCATCTAGCCCACACAGACA
The DNA here is from genome assembly GCF_001522545.3 of Parus major. Classification (NCBI taxonomy): domain Eukaryota; kingdom Metazoa; phylum Chordata; class Aves; order Passeriformes; family Paridae; genus Parus; species Parus major. The sequence goes on from NC_031770.1 coordinate 92,298,656, forward strand.
CAGCTTCTCTGTGAAAACCATATGAGAGACAGTGTCAAAAGCCTTACTCTTTAAAAGTATTTATAGAACCTCCCTTATTGATCAAATTTAAGGAACTGCCTAATCATACAGGAAAAAAATTGTCTTTTCGAGTTTGGTACACTTACGTACCATAATGTGCAAAGTGCAACCTTCCCTTTCCTTCAACACTGGGATAAAAATAATTCATTTTGTACATATTATACACATGGCCAATACGATGGTTTAACTTTCTTCTCTTTTGCCTCATTCATATGGAAACACTACAGCTCAGGATGGGTAAAGTACACATCCATTCTTACTAAATCTAATTATTAAAAAATGATGCATTGGACTTCATAAAAACTAAAGATCACTTTAAAACAATGAGTTCTTCAGCCCTGTTCTACAACTAGGCTTTCAGGGTGCTTTTCCTTTCTAATTTTTTTAATGTAGCATTTACAGCTGTCTGCAAACAACACAAGAAACGTCAGCCATATGCTTTAGAAAAGCTTAAGGCTTGGATGGAGATCAGCAAGTCTCCAATATCTACTCTTATGTACTAAGACTTGAGTGGGAAAAGCACTTTAAAAGACAGGTAATATCTGTAACAGAGACAGATCCATTTGTCTTTAGTTTATTTTAATGAGTGTTGAAATCTCCAGGTCTTCCAAGTTATTTCTGCTGTTTCTATATGATCATGTAAGTGTTACAGACAGAATGACTGTTCTAATTTAGAGACTGCTTGAAGCCTAGGCTCATTTCTTTTTGATAGCAGCCTTTCAGTTTCATCCATGCCTTGGTCACTTCAAGACTAAAGCTATATTGGTACAGTAAAAGAGCTACATCTTTCTGGTACTAGATGTAGTGCATCATTTGCTAAGCAGTGCTTTTTCTCTATGAACACATATTAGGTGTGTGCTCTGTCATCCATATTAACTGTTGCTGGAGCTGTCACATCAATATTACAGTTTGGGTTTAGGTCTGTAAGCACTGGAGATCCACACATTCAAGAGACTAACTCATCTTTCTGCTTTCTTCTGCTGCATCTCTGCAATTCTGAGATGAGACAAAGATCACCTGAACTTCATTAAATATAGGAAAAATTAGTCAGTGACTTTTTTGTTACCATTTCTCTGTCTCTGGTATTGTTTCCTGTCTTCATTTATAGCATCTGGAATCTGCTAGCTTTTTTTCAGTGCACACCATAAAATCAATCATTCTTGGAATATGCTTACTAAAACACAGCAGTTAGTTAAAGTTTGACAACAGAAATATAGATATTGTTGGGAGAATAATTATTTTTGCTATATTTCTGTGCTGTTATGATACCCAATGTGACTGATGCTGGACAAAATGTATTAATATGCTACTAATGTGATTGTATCCAGATGCTTGTTTTTTATTTTAGGGGTGAAAAATTCAGTTAAACAAATAAATGGATAAAGAAATAAGGATGTTAACATTTTCCATAGACTGCAAAAAATAGTAAAGTACTAATTTCAAATTTATAGAGCAGTATGTTCTTTTATGTTTAGCTTCATAATGACTAATTGCTTAATCCTTTTTCCTGCTCCAATAATTTTTTTGATTTTATTGTAAATTCAACATTAACATACCATATCTATGATAATTTTACAGTTTTATTTAAGGTCTTTTCTTCTAAATTTACCACATCTAATACATTGTCTAGAATGAGTAGAAACTGATTGTCATTTCCTTCCTGATGTATTTTGTAGAAAAAAATGCATTTTTTTTACTACAAATTATTTAAATCATCAGCTGTGAAATTAGTGCTTTTTATCAATCTATTATCTTGAATAACTTTTCTTTATAAAGAAAAGCAAATAAAGGCCCACTTAAAACAACTCTTTAAAAACACATTTAAAAATATGTTTCTGTAATTAAAGTGAAGGGAAAAAAGATGTTCCCATGAACATCTTTAGTTCACTGACTTGGATCAAATGAACACTGTTTTAGGAAATTAGCTGCAACTCAAGTAAATAATGGATATGTTCTCAGTATTATAAAATATTTCCATTACTGTGGTATCTTCGATTTTAGGCAGAATCATGGTGGAGTTTACTTAAATTTTGTAAAGCTTCTTGACAGCAAAAAGACTTTAGAAAATTTTCATATTTTAGAAATTTGGTAAATGTATGAGATTGGGAATTTCATAATACAGCAGTTTTTAATTGTGGTTTAGAAATTTGTCTGTAATCCTATAAAACTCTGCCATCACTTTCAAACAGGGACTTCACTGAGTTAAAAACCACCATAATTTTAATCCTTCAGGTTTTAAACAACTTGTTTTTCACTTGTAGAGAGTACTTAGTCTGAAACAGAATTTTCCTCCAGAAATTCATTAGATTCTATTTCCTGGTTGTACAGTATCAGAAAAACATGAGGTAAGTGTGAGTACCTTGAACAGTTTGTTCACAGGTCGTGAGAGGCACACTAAGTAAAGGAAGTTTCATTCTCTTCCTATATCTCACATCACATAGATACACCTCACAGTGACATTAGGAGCCTGAACTTTTCATTGTATTTGCAATAGGAAGAGATGCTAAAGGAACTACAAATTGTAAAGAATACAGATCATCAGGAAGTTTTGACATTTTTCAAATAATGACTTCAAGGATTCAGGTCACAGCAAAACATCACCATTATGTGTCACCAAACAATTGCAAGAAAAGGCTGTACTTGTTGAAGACAGGAAGAAAAGTCTGGCTAAGAGTTTATTTGAAATGCCTCAATGCAATTAATTGCTGGTATTTTTTAGGAAGCACTGTAAGATAAAGAAGGCCCATAGCTTATAAATTTAAGAAATATTTTCAAAAACTGACTAGTTAAATTTCCAGCCCTTTTGGAGGCAATGGGATTTTGGGTAAAATGTTTTTGAGAGCCTTATTTTTTTTGCTCTGGTTTTCCCATTGCAGATGAAAAACACCTGAAAATGGCAATTTCGTGTAATTCCAGGCAGTTCTATGTTTGTCTATTTAAAAAAAAACCCGAAAAAAAAAAAAACTTTAGGAAAAGATTTAATACTTAAGATCATAATGCAAAGCTAAATTTTATCCTTATCAATGAATATTCACTCTTCATAATCATGATGATCAAGTAGTACCTTTGTTTGTCTTCTGCTTGAAGGGTGATTACAGAAAATCTGTGATGCCAGATAAGAAAGAGCCACACATCCATTCCTCCCTCCATCATTTGTGCACTCTGCATTCTTCAGGCATAACAACAAGAATCAATATGTACTTCACATTTTAGTTTCTGCCTGCTATTCTCAGACATTTTCTCCAGGGCCCTATATTGTATCTTCTCCTATTGTTTTATTGAATTTATAATATTTTTTTATTTGCTTTCTATTACAGCACAGATAATAAAAATGCATAACATGATACTGGGCATATATAAAGAGTACAAACACTGAGTGGGAATACTAAGTGGTTTTTTGCCTCACAAGAAGGAAAGGATGATGAGAAATATGGTCTATAAACTCTCATGAGGCAGTGAGTAAACAGGAACTGCAATTAGGGTTCAATGTTGGATATTGATAGTTTTCTCAGGCTTTGCTTCTTTATGAAATCAGTGAATGAAATTCATTAAGTACTTTAAGTTTCTGCTGTGTGCTTGGTTGCCATGTCCCAGTAGGTATCCTACCATGTCTAGGGGCAGAGAATGCTCTCCACTAAGTTATAAAATTCTGTATACAAACTAAGAATTGCCATTATCATAAGATTCACCAAAGCCAGAGAAACCAGGAATCACAACCATCTCTGGAGTTTAGGCACCCAACTTTGATCTCTTGGGATCTGGAGTCTGGGTGCATGAACCTGCAAGAAAGAAAAAGGAAAACTGTCTAAAGAAGGAATAAACAATCTGCTGTACCATTCCTTTTACAAGTGCCTGGCAGCTCTATCATTCAAGCAGAGACTGGAAATTTTTTGCTTATCTCACTCTCACATTAAGCAGTTTCAAATTTTCTGCTTGGTTCAAGAAACTTGGTATAAGAAACTCAAAGCTGAAATATCCTTCACCTTGAACTTTTTAATGGAAATTCTTTTTGGCTATGAAAGCTTTAGTGAGTAGGCTAACATGTAAGAGGTGCACAGCACCTATGGTGGTTGTTCATCTTCAAAAAAGTGAGCACATCACATTTCATGATGACTGTAGAAAAACCGGGGTGTTAAATCAGCTCATGGTTGCCACAATAGTTTCTCAGATCTTTGAGAAATATCATGTCTTCTAATTCCCAAACACACTTTGTATTTAATGATACACTTCAACTTGTAAAACTCATGAACAGCACCAGAAGCAGAAAAAGAGTCTCATCTCTTCTGGTACGTGTACATAGCTCATTTCTTCTCTTTCCTATTTTAAACATTGACACCTAGGAAACAAGAAACAGATTTAAGTCCTGTCAGATATAAGAGGAAATCAAACATGGATAATCCATTCTTAGTCTAATGCCCTAAATATGAGTCTGTTACTGGAACAGCCATCACTGTTTCCCTTATGGCAGAGGAAATTTTTCTCCATATTATCCCATGTTTTTAAGCTGGAAGAAGTTCTGTTAAACTCAGATTCTTGTGTTTGGAAATAAGATGCTGAGAACTTCTAGGATGTAGCTGTTTAGGGCCCTCTCTTCTAGATTGCAGTTAATTTCTTTCTCAGGCTGCTGATCTTTAAATCCACTTATCCATCAGCTGTCATCCAGAGCCTAAGGAGCTTGGACAGGGCGTGTCTGTGTGTTTATTTTAATTTTGGAAGTATCTGCTATCTGGTAGACCAATGTATAATGCGTGATGTAATTTGTGTACCACTAAAACTTGCTTGCATATTTTATTATGTTTGGACTTAGAAACTTCCAATTAAATAGTTTCAGGCCATTGTTTCAATGTAGAGCATCACATTCTGATCCCACTATCTATCTAATATATCTATCTAATTCCTCAATCAGCCATGATTTAGACCATTAATATAATTTTTAAATAATTATCCAATGTTTGGGTTTAATAATGAGAATGATTCTTTGTTATGATGTGAATTGATAAAAACATAGTAATATTTGATAATTTTTTTTTCATTTTTATTTTCATGAATTATAATTATCTTGATCAAATGACTTCACTGTCCTAATAATCAATGAATCACTTCACACAGTCTCTTGGGACTAACAGCAGCCAACTGCAAATGTCTCATATGAGTGCTCTCCACAATATTTACTGCCTGAAGAGTGTTAGAAGTTTCTGCTTGCTTGTTTTAAAATTCTGCCACAGAACAAGTCCATTGTACTGAAGAACTCTTCTCTCTTATTTTGAGGAATGAAGGAAAAGTATAGAAATTTTAGGTCATTGTGCTGCAGAACACTCTTGAGGCCACTTAAGCTGATCATTTGCAAGGGGCAGGAACTGAATGGTTCTCAAGAAAAAGCTGCACATTGCCCAAAAGAGGACGGTAAAAAATAAATTAATAGTTTTTCCTCCTGGTTTAGAAAACATTGTAGGTTATTCTCACTGGCATGCTCAAATACTTGATATATGTGCATAGAGTTGGTATTTTTATGATTTTTTGTTTGATTGTTTTTGGTTTTCTATTTTCATTAAATTCAAAACATTAGAACCATCCATGCAGAAAACTTAATCTGAAAGAGAAACACTTTGAGATAGGTCTCCTTCAGATACCAGCCTTAAAAAAGTTACATGAATGAGTTTGTAATTATATGGAATTCTGCAAAGTAAAGCCAGGAAGCAGGAAAATAAACTTCAATACAGAAAATCTTTAGGAGAGTAAACATACATGCACTGGACAGTCCTGAAATAAAAATAATTTTTCATGGCTGGCAATTCTGTATCTGACAATTAGATGTTTTTCTGAAGATTCTAGCTAGTGAAGGACTTAACAGAATTTGCCTGTTACTGCTTGAAAACTAGGATGAGGAAGGGAAGTGAAGGATGAGAAAGGAAGTAAGGGAAATACAAAGATTTAATCTATACCTGAGAATTGCTAATAAATGGGCTGTTATGTTTTACCTGCTTCCATTCTACTTCTTTCAATTGTTATTATCTTTTTGTTTTTATAATTAAAAAAAAATAAAATAGATGGTACCCTTTCTCAGGGCATATAATTTTACAAGTCCCACCAGCTTCAGAACACACGACCAAAGCAGAACTGTCTGATGTATCCTTTGGCACAGTTTTGTTGTCAGAACTAGCTACAAAATTACCAAAGAGCTTATTAATATTTATCCTGCATCTGTATGAAATATTTTTTTCTCTAGAACTGATGGGCAATTACTCTTGCATTATCAAGCTAATACAAGACTTTATATCATTGTGAATACAAGAACAATATTTCTGTGACTACATTCTAGCACAGCCCTTTCTGAAATAACAATCAGTTATATATAATATTATAGGATCAACAGTGTTTCTGACATGTACAAGCTTGTTAAGGTATTTCTAAACTCATAGGACCAGAGAATCTTTGGACACTTCTAGTCTAAATTCCTGCTTGAAGCTGGGTCACCTATGGGGTTAGACCAGGCTGGTCAGGTTTTGAATCTTGACACTCTCCAGCTATAGAGACTGTACAGTCTCTGGGCTGCTCACTCTCCACTAGTTATTTAAACTAAAAGTTAGCTTTTCTTATGGTGAGAATTGCTTTCCTTATATCAAGCCCTGCTAACCGATGTTGACCTTGCTCTCCGTCACAGCCTTGATGTCTTGTTCAGCATTCAGACAGTCATGCCCCAACTGGTATCTGTTACTCCTCTTTGCCAGGCAAAGGGCTTCTACATTTGTCATTACTGAATTTCCAGAAATTCCTGCTGGCCCATTTCTCCACCCTGGCTTGGTCCCTTTGGATGGCATTGAGGATCATTGTCATTGAGCAGAGCCAGTTCCCTCAGATTTGGCATCTTAACAAGAGTGGACTCTGCTGTCTCTTTGCTATTGAGGAAGATCTTAACAGTTGACAGTTCTCAGGACAAAGCTTTCTATTGTTTGATTTCTTACCAAGCTCCAGAAAGAATACAGCTGGTGAACCATGAACCTCTGCAGATGATCCTGTTCCTTCATTTAGTAGTCCACCCTGCCAGACTCTAACATCCTAGCTCATCTACAAGAAGGAGGAGGAGGCAATTCCTGCCTTGAAGATCTTGCTCAGAGAAGTGAGCTTTTAGAGACATCAGGGTAGAGCAGAAAAGAGTCACAGCAGAGAGTGGTCAGCCTGAGGAACTGCTGACAGCAGCAGGGAACAGGTATTATCAGTCAGGAGGCAAGGAACTTTCTGAGCATAATAGAAAATTGTGAATGAACTGAAGGGTGTCTGATAGTGTGCTAAAGTGTACAGGTGAAATATGGCTCAGAAAATTAGTTAAATTTTCTTTGATGTGAAGCTGTAATAACTTGAATTTTTATTATGAAGTAACAAGAATGTGTAAAAGTTGCCAACATAGATTTTAATTTTTAAATCGGTAAGAATGTCGCTTCAATATATTAAAATATAAACAATAGATTCAAATGGATTGTTGTGATTCATATGCTTAATTAAAAGTTTATGAATATTAATTAATAAGTTAGACAAGTTGCTATTTTTTACCAAAAAATCAGTCACATTTGGGCCAATTCAAAAGAACTCAAAGTTGTAGTCTCTATGCCAACCCAGCTGGTCTTGCAGTTTTTAAAAACATGAAAGAGGTAGCTAGAGCTCTTTGGAAATAAACCCTGTTTTTTTGTTTTTCATTAAACAAATCACAAAATGTAGTACAGGAGCCATTTATTTCCAACTAAATTAAAGTACAAAATTAGTCATGAAAAATTGTTGACCTATATGTCTTTCTTGAACAAATTATTTTGATTGTTAGGAAAATTTATGTTACATTTTTTATTTTGACAGTGCATAATATGAAGTGGATATTATCAATATTCTCTCAGCATATTTACTAGTAAATCCTTGTGTTTACAGAGCTTCTTTGCTGGCTTCTTAGCAGAAGGTACCTTTTTTGAAATTGTTGCCTAGGAGGACCCGAGAAACAGGACCTTTCCACTGAAGAACAGGATAATGCTCCTCCCATCTGAATGACAATTTGGTGCTGGTTTTAAACAGGTTTCTCTATTGTTACCAGAAAACAGCTTAATGGCATCAGTGTTATATAAGGGGATACACAGTGTGAAAAAAACGTGCAGTTTCTAGCCCAATTGGAGGGTTTTTCACTTAATGTCATATAGGGCAGTGTTTGTCCTCCTCTAATCTTCATCTCTTTCTTCCGTTCCTGCCATCTCCACGTGCTTTGGATCATTCCCCATGCTGTTAATTCTCCTTATAGAAACACAGGGAAAAAGGTCATAGAGCCAAAAGAGCTTCAGAGAGTTCAGCAATAGCTTACATTTACACCATTGAAAACAGAATAATGTCTTGAGTTTCTTGCTGTCAACAATATAACAATCATGATGATAAAATACACCTCTGCAAAGGCTTCAAAATATTCAGCTCTAAAGAAGTGGTAGAAGTGGCTGAATCTACTAAGAGTCGTGAATATGTACAAAAGAGCCAAAGAAGGGGCAAGAAAGAATGTACAGTGTTGGCATACCAAGTATTATAAATACCTGCGTTCTAAAATAAGATTTTTAAAATAAGTAGGTGGTGGAGCCTGACATCTTTCTATATAATCAGAGCAAGTATCTATATTTTACAAGTTTGTTTATGGCAAGTGCCATATTCAATCTGCGATAATAGACTTTACTGAAAGAGCATATAACATGCTAAACATGGAACAGCAAAAGTAATGTTTGCATGCATATTATAGCCTACTCTGGGGACCAGAATGTAGATATAGGTACAACACTGAATGTTCTTCAGTAGTGCTTAAAAACATAACAGTGTCATTTCCATGTAGCAATGGAATCTGATATAGGTTTATATTAAATCCAGAAAAACAGAGTGAAGATTTTCTTAAGCAATTGGCAGAGTTGTAGCCCAGCTAACGTGACACCCAGCTGGCAAAAGAGGATATATATACCAAACAAGTTGTTGAATATACTTCTGGTCACTGTTGGTGGAGATAACCAGCAAAGAAAAAAATCTTCCAGGCTTCTTTTCCTATTCAAACTGTATAATGCTGAGATGGAAAGAATCATGAAGCAGCGAAACAATTTTACAATAAAAATGTGCAAAGTAAAACAAATCAATTTTGGGAAAGAAGACTTTAGTAAACTCAGAGAATTGTTGGACTGCATATCCTGAGAGGCTAGTCTGAGCAGAAAAGATATTTACAAAAATCTGGCAGTTCTTTAAAAAAAGGACTTAAAAGGCTCAAGTGCAAACTATTCCCCTGAAGAGGAAAGACAGAAAATATGGTAAGGGACCTACTTGTCTAAATGAAGAACATTCATAGATATAAAATGAAATGAGCAAAAAGGAAGTGGAAACTAGGCCAGACTAATGAGAATGAACATGAAAGTACAGCATAAATATATAGGGACAAAATGAGAACCATAGGGAGGGAAAAAAAGAAAAAGGAGCAGCAATTACCAAAGGACAAAGAGAATGCCAAGTACAAGACAACAGAAAAAACAAAGGAAAAGGTCAGTCTGTTGCTGCTAACCACAACTAATGACAGAAAGGCAAATACCTTTACTTCTCTTCTGCACCAATTTTCAAATCATAGCTCTACTGCAACTCGGAGCTATAATAACCACTAGTGGCAGACAAAAGAAAATAAGGAGGTGAGTGACAAGTTATATGGATTTGTCATGAATGGATTGTGTCAACCAAAACATAATTTCTCTCTAGTAGAGAGCAGCAGGCCTTGTGAATAGAAAAGAAAAAGTAGATTACATATATCCTGACCTGAGCAAGGCTTTGACAGGCATTCTCATAAGCAGCCTTGGGAGACATAATCTAGATGAAAATAATACAGACTAGAGACAATATTAATGTTTTGCTGTCAGAAGGAAGGTTGTGTCAAGCAGGGCTTTACAAGGTTCTGTCCTAGGTCTAACATTATTCAGTATTTTCATATGCTTCTTAAATTTGCTGTTCAGCAGGGACAAATAAAGAATACTAAAATCATGCAAAGATACACTGCTGCACAAACACAAGTCACAGTTCTGATACAAAAAGAATAAATACTATCCTATGCTATGAGTTGAACACTGAATTGCAAAGTCATGCTGTTGTGCAGGGAAAAAAATCATACTTACATGAATAAAATGGGATATAAAACCTATTAAACAGCCTGATCCTCTACTAGGTACCAGCAATACATAATTTGAAGCGGTTTTGGCCATTGTATGTCTAGAAAGACAGGATGTAACATAATAGTTTTCAGACACAGAAAACAGAATTCAGAAAATTAGGAATCTATCCTTCCTCTGTGTCCATATCAAACGGCACAAAAAATAAAGCAGCATGGAAGACTTCATGGAAGCAGCATGGAGAGATTTTCCAGCAACAAAAATTGAAGCTGAATTTAACTGAAGTCAGCTACAGCTGCAGCACAAAGTGAGTTAACTTCATCACTAGAGCGCATGTAAATCTGGGTTAGCATGTGTGCCTTTGTGTGTCCATGTATACATACAAATACATGGATAGATAGATAGATAGATAGATAGATAGATAGATAGATAGATAGATAGATAGATAGGTAGATAGATATTGCTGCCTAGAAACAAGGATAAGCATCACTGATTCATTGCTGGTTGAAAATTAAAAGAAAACATATAAACTATTAAGTAATTTAGAAAGTATTTGTTTCTTGTCAATAATCTCATACAATTTTTTGTTTTATTTTGCTTGGATAGCAACCATGTTCATTCAGAAGTAAAACAGTTTAGCTTATATAGTCAAAGGGTTTGTCAAAATCATGGACATTTGGATTATATAGCACTGGAGATATCTAAATGCATTTTCAACAAAACCAATAACTATGTGAAGATATATTTCTGTTTTTTCATAAAAGAGCTGATTTTTCATGAATACATGTGATCATTCAAATTAAAAAGTAAAGCATTACATTTATTCAAAAAATCTACTGAGTTATATGTGCAGACAACATATATTACAAGAACCTGAAAAATAAAAACAGAAAGTTAAGTGAATAAAAAGGGCAAAGTTATCCACACATTTTAAACCACACTAAACCAATTTGCAAGAAAAAATTAGTTTCTTGACTTTTATGTCAAACAGAAGACAAAAATTAACAAAAAGAGAGGGAGAAATATGGATACATTGACAAAAGCTGAGCCGAAAATGAAATAGCCATTGAGGGCAGAATTGTGAAAATTAACATCAAATACTTTGGTCAGAATCCTGTAGTCTTATAATTATTGTCAAATATTGCAGAGATGAATTGTTAACCTATAGAGACAAGAAATTCTGCAAATTTTGTATGATGGCATTTTTAACCTCTTTGATTCTCTTTACAAAATATTTTTATCAGGCAATATTCATTCTAAATATGTCATAGAAAAAGAAGCTTAATGAATATTCATGGTGTGCAGTTTGTATTAGGGCAAATGTCCAAAACAGAATTGTTCTTTTTTGCCATTCTAAATGTCCTATAAGCTTGAAAAACATCCAGTCATAGAATAAAAACAGTCTTGTGTCTTAGCATTAGCAACAAATTTAGGATGCAGAATATGCAAAATGTTTTTTGAAAATTGTTCCCAAGTACTCTGTATGCTGAAAGAGATTTGTATTTCTGTAATTATTCAAGTTACCACTGAGTAATTTAGAGTGCTAAAACTGTCCATGAAAACAACTGGACTGAAACACACAGCCATTTTGCAAATATGGTGATCTAAGGTTTTAGCACTGCTGTTTTGCTTGTTATCCTTTGGATGTTATACCCACTGCAGCTGAAAACAGTGAAAAAGAACAAGAGAGCACATCCTGGTGTCAATTACAGATGAGGATAATTTGAATGTGGTTGATCTAAATTCTGTCAAAATCTGATTCTGACAAAGTAAATAAAGAGAAAAGCATAACAAATGCAAAAGCATTTAGTAGATACGTGTTTAAATTTTTTGAGTTCCTTCATAATACATAAATTGCGTTTGATTAAGAGCAATTAATATGTTCTTTTGAAAATGTTATTTGAAAGAAAGAACATATTTAAGTGTAGCTGAAGTCCAATTGTTCCTGTGAGGAAAGAGACCGAACAAGCAAATAACACAGAAGGGAGGATTCTGAGAAGTGACAAACTTTACATACCTAGAGTTACACTAAACCAGAACAACAAGAGCATCTTTTGTCACTGACATGCCTCTAAGAGCAGTAGATCCTTCCTAAAGCTCTGTCAATGCTGACACAAGCTAAATTCACAAGCTAAACTGTCATTACAGGGAACAGTATCTTCCAAAAACAACCTATGAATGATGCAGGAAACAAATGAAAGAAATAAAAATTATCAAAAATCAATATATCAACTTTATCAACAAGCAGGAAAGTCAATAATAGACATTGCTAGACTAAAACAGAATAAAATACTGCTGCAAAATCAACACACAATATAAAAATTATGACCATAATTACATATCAGAAAAAAATGACAACTTAATTAGCCATATAAAATTGATAAATCAAGAGAGATTTTTTTCTCTCCTGTTTCTAAGCAGCAAGCCCAGGATTTTGTCAACTTTTTTTATTTTCTTTTGTTTTACATGAAAGATGGCATAATAGGAGAATACATTCTTTTCCAAATATTTATACTGTTGCAACGTGAACATAATCCGTGACATAATAGGAATCTACTCAGGTGGCAGTTGATTTAACAAGGAAAAAATGTAGTTCTCTGAAAGATTTTTTAAGTTTGTTAAACTTCAAATTTTATTGCCTTTCATGGTCAAGATACTAAGGTTCTCTTTTAGAATGTTAAATTAGTCTTTAATTAGTACTGTGTAGAAAATAGTGCAAATATATGGGATTCTCCTTATTTAAGATTTAATAATTTCTCAGAAGACTTATATGATTCATATAATATTAGGATGAGTTATTACTCACAAATTCCTTTATATATTAATTGAATTTATGACTATCATAAAGCACATGCACAAAATGGGTGGTACACTCAGCCATCCACTTAATCTTCTCTATACTTGAGAAGTATATTTTAAAATATTTTCAAATTTAATCTTAATTCCACTTTATGTGTCCAGGTGCCAGCAGCAAGAGGCGGCCTTTGAGGTTTCTGCAAAACTTCAAAGTTCTTTACCGCTGTAGCTGAAGTCCAGGTGGGACAACAAGTAATTTAACTAAAAATATCCAATTTCTTTCTACATTTGGCCTTCAGGCTTCTTAATAACACTATTCACTGTAGTATGGGGACACTGATCCAATGTTATGACAGATGCAAACTTTAGCCCAGGAAGATTTTCAGTGCATGTATTAGAATCCTGCTGAATTCAGGCAAGCACCCAGGCAGATAACTAGCAACATCATTTGCACGCTCATTTCACTGCAGCTTTCAGCAGACCTGCTACGGCAGATGTGAGACAATTTTGAAATTGATGTCTGCACAGACTTTCCACAGAATATTTATAGTTGCAGTGAGACAATTAAAATTAAATTTATTTCGTTTGAATAATATAGATGCAGAGAAAAAATAAAGAAAATACTACCTTTATTACTCCATATAATTTAGTTTAGCAAAAGCAGCAATATTACCACTATCTCAGTAATTCTTATACTCTGTAACCTTCAAACTCTATAACCTTGTCTGCCGTCATCGCTTCTAAAGGACAAGGATAAAAGAACAATATACTAGCTGTATAAAATTCAAACAGATGTGAGAATAGCAATGCCTCGTTAATGTCTCCCATCACAAATATCAGTAACTAATAAGTAATAATGGAATAGACTGCAAAAGCTTACTGTATTGTGTTTCCTCGTAGCAGACTATTATGCAATATACATAAAGAAATGTAGTATGACATGAAAGCTAGAATACAAAGCATTGATTTTGTTTTTCTGCCTGAAGACATCAGCCAAAAACTACATAAATTAAGCAAAGATAATATTTAGAAGATTTAGTTGTACATAATTATGGTCGTCTCAGATCAGTGACTCTGCATTGGGCTTATATATCCTGATACTTCAATGTATAAAAAAAGCCCCAGTTTGATATTAAGAAATGGAAATACTGTAGAATTCTAATGCCTTTGAAATCTCTACAATCCATGTCAAAAACGGTAACTTTAAAGAGATCATAGGTCAGATTTAGGTTTCAAATTAGATAATGATAAAAGTTTTGTAATTGTTGGGCGTTAGGTGTTTTTCCTTTTGTTCTGTCTCGCCTATGGAATTTTTACCCATCAGTGTCGGGGAAATCTGATTGCTGGTACTTAGTGGATGCTTGAGGAACACAGAGTTCAGCTGGGACCAGGAGCAAAGGAGGGCAGGAAAAGAAGGGCGGGGACAGCTGGGGGCTGGCTGGTTTCTTCAGCTTCAGAGCAGAACTCTCGCTGGGAGATG
>NC_031770.1:92313381-92318899 GCF_001522545.3 Parus major
TGTTCCAGCCGACTGTTCCTCGGAGCCCTGCAGGAGCACCAGGACTGCCCGCCTGAGGGGTTTGTGAAAACAAAGCCTCTCCTCCATCCCATCTCAGCCGAGAAAGCTGTCTTGGGGTCCCTGGTTCTGTTTTCTTGTTATTGCTGTAGTTATTGTTGTTTGTTTGCCTGGTTATACTAGTAAAGAACTGTTATTCCTATCCCCAGACCTCTCCCTGAAAGCCCCTTGATTTCAGAATTATAATAATTCGGAGGGAGGGGGTCTGCATTCTCATTCCAAGCGAGGCTCCTGCCCTCCCTAGCAGACACCTGTCTTCCAAACCAAGAGAGCAAACAGAATAACATCTCGTGGGGTGAAGACCAAGGTTCAAGTCTTGGCCCTTATCATACATACTGCTGCAGTAATGGCAAGGGGCAGCACCTGTCTGAAGTCCACAAGACAGGGAGCTGGCTGTGAACCAATGTAAATAGTTTAATAGTCCCCTGCTTGACACCCCTTCCTGTTATTCACCTAAGTTGAAGTGTTTTTCTTTTTGAGACGGTGTTAGCAGCTTGAAGGTACTCACTTCACATTAAAATCCATTTTATAGGATTTCTTAGAATGTGGGTTTTGATTCTTAACGTTTTAGAGCTCACAGCAACAGTGCTGGAGGGAGCCCTGTACATGGTGTTGAGACAGATTTTTCAAGCTCTGAAAACACTGGAGGAAAGCACCACTGTAAGCAAAGGCACAAAAAGGAAGGCAGCAGGACTAGATTTTTCCTAACAGAGCTGAAAATTGTTCTGGAAAAACTGGCAACCCAATAAGAAAAACTGTGAAAACAGGACCATCATGGGAAAAGAGAATTTTCAATGAGAGTGACACTATGAAAAAAATAAGTGGAAACAACCTTTCAGACTAGTTTTTCTCATCTCCATGAATGACTTAAAATCTCCTCAAAAAGTCTCTTGCCCTCTTCCCTATTCCATGGTCTCATGCCTTTCTCATGGTCTCCATGCCTTTCCAACTCACACGGGACAATAAAATTCTTTGGCAGCTTTGGATTATCCTCTAGCAGTAACTTGGAACCCCTGTACTGGTTCCTCACAGCCTTAGGAGTGGACTGGACCCAGTTTCCTTCTTGACACTGAGACACTTCTTATGAAAAATCTTGCTGTGTTCATGAACACATTTGAAAAGAAACGTGTGTGGTTTCTGTGTGGAAAGTGAGTTTGAACTTGCAGGGTATTAATTTTAAGTAGCTACCCATGTGTTGTTTTTTACCCAGTTTCATGTTACCTGCAAAGAAACTTTTTCATTCTGAGTGGGAAACCTTTTGGGGCATGACTCAGCCTATTTCAGGCATGCATGAGATAAACTGCCTCCTCAAAGTGTCTATTGCTCTTTATTGACTGTAATGGGAGACCCAGGGGTAATAACTGTAGAGGAGATGTACTCACTGTAGTTTAGTTAAATGAATCCTACCTGAAATGCACCCACACCCTTTTCATCATGAATATAACTCAGTTTAATGTCCATACCCAAGGACAATAACAGACAATGCTCATTTAATGCTCATACTGTATTTAGTATGTCACTCATTCAAAAGGGGGCTTATTCTGGTTGCCACAGGTAGATAAGTGAAATTAGAGGCTCTTAATTAAATTATGTCATCTCCAAGGGCACTTGGTCCTTTCATCCACAGCAGTTCAAAATACTTCATGGCTCAGTTATCTGGAAGAAAAGGCCAAGCATAAAGCAATCCATGTAGCAGTGAGGTTGAATGTCTACCTGTTTATTCTAGGTAAAAGCTTACCTATGAAAGATCTCTCAAAGCTGGATCTCACTGAACAGCAGCACAGAATTCCATCACTGTCATGAGCTGATCCTTTTCCACCTACTTGCTACTCACTGTTGCTCCTCCTCCAGCTGGCAAGATATACAGAGGGTGAGATATTGCTGTTCAGCTCAGCAGAATTTACAACGCACATTGTATCATCCATTTTGCTGCTCCTTGACAGATGACAGAGATGTGCAACCTAGTAAAGGGAATTTAAACTCTATTTTCCATATGTTTCTCATTTGCTCTTCACTGATGGAACTCCAAATCAACTTGATGGTTGTCATTATCGTTTGTAGCATTCTTAATTAAAAGTATAAAGCAGAATTTAATTCATACTATGTTTTCATTGTTGGGAGTGAATGTTCTTTCCAGATGATTACTGCATTGAAAAAACAAATTTCTATGCATAACATTTAAAAAATAAGCATACTGAAATACAGAAGAACTGGTAACATGTCACTCCTAATATGTTGAAGTACTAAAGTTCAAACCAGACACCTTTTTTGTGTATTTGACTGTCATTTGGGACATCCACATTTTGCCTTATAAATTCCAGCATGTTCTGCAGATGAAAATCTGGGAAGGGCATATTCCTTTGCCTCTGACATGGCCATATAAAAGCCCGAGTCATTCTGAAGCCATGTGTGTCCTCAGAGAATTTGATACTATCTCATTACTACATAAAGGATACAATCTGTCACCTGATGGGGCATGGTCTCAGGACTTGCTTGGATTTGTCCTGGCACATATTTTTGTCTTGGTTTAGCTTTCAAAAGACACATGCAACCACACACTATTTGCATTTTAGTCTGAGTACAAATTAGGCAACTATAAATGTTTGAGATCCTCTCTGTGTTTTAGACTACGTATTCATAATATAAGCACCATAGAAAACTTGGCCATTTGCCTTTGATTCACACTCCCTGCCAAAAAAAAAACACAAACCAAAAAAAAAAGTAAAAGGGGAGGGGAACTATAAGCTTCTGTAAATGTAAATACATCCAACATTACAAATTAAACAGTAATGGTATAGTATAAATCTTCCTGTTATTCATAAATTTACAAATGCCTGTATAACAGATAACATGGGAGACTAATTTCAACACTGGGTCTGTAGCCAAGTTGCAATTTACAGGCTGGATGAGTAGACAAGAAGGTTGTTAAAAGACTGGATTGCCAGATTGAAGGTTCAGATGGTCATCATTAAAAGATCTACATGACCTTATGACTGGTATGAAGCAGTTCTGATACTGCAAGGGGCTTCTCTGAAACCAATCATGTTTTACATCTTCCTCAATACATCCTTCCAGTACCTAATGGGAGCTTATAAAAGAGATGGAGAGTTGATTTTTACATGTGTAGGTATTTATAGACCAAGGGAGAAGAGTTTTAAACTAAAAGAGGGGAGATTTATATTAACTGTTAGGAGGAAATTCTTTACTCAGAAGATGACAGGGCACTAGAACAGGCTCTCCAGAGAAGCTGTGAATGCCTTGTCCCTGGAAGTATAGTCCCTAGAAGGGACCTTAAGGTCATCTAGTTCCAAACCTTCTGCCACAAGCAAGGATGCCACTCACTAGACCAGGTTGCTCATGGCCCCATCCAACCTAGTCTTAAACACTTCCAGGGGTGGGGCATACACAGTTTCTCTGGGAAACCTGTTCCAGTGCCTCACCACCCTCAAAATAAAGAATTACTTCCTAATATCTAATCTACACCTACCCTCTTTCAGTTTGAAATCATTCCTCGTGTTACTACATGTCCTTGTAAAAAGTTCCTCCCCAGCTTTCCTGCAGCACCCTTTAGGTACTAGAAGGTTGCTCAAGGTTGTCGCTCTATTAGGAACGGTGAGAAGAATGACACAGACTCTCTAGGAGTCAATCAGGAGAATTTCCCTCGGTTTATTACTTCAGGTCTTTCTTATAGACCGATACGTGAAAAGTACAGAAAACAAACTCTTATTGGTTAGTAAACTAACACATCACCATCACTGGTCAGTGGGGTTCACCACCCCTTGACTTTCTCTTGCAAGAAAACAAGGAAGAGACAAACAGCACCTGCAAGGCTGTTTCTATCTCTGAGGATTGCTTTAAATCCTCCTTAAGATTTCCCAGGCTTCTTTCTCAGGCAAGACTGAGAAAGCTATATGGCCTGCAATTTCCACAGGCACCTTGCTCCCTGTTTCACAGTTAGCATCCATACAAGGAGGTCTCCCCAAACCTTTCTCTTCCTCAGACTGAACAGCCCCAACTCTCATCACACCAGAGGTGCACCAGCCTCATGATCATCTTTGTCATTCTTTCTCTGAACTCACTCCAGTGTGTCTATTTCCTGCTTCTGTTGGGGATCCCAGAGTTGGACAAAACAATCCAGATTGGGGCTCATGAGAGTGGAGTAGATCTTCTGGCCATATTGCTTTTGATGAAGTTCAGAATACAGTTGGCCTTCTTGGCTGTGAACACACATTCAACAAAACCCCCAAATCCTCCTCCTCAAGGCTGCTCGCAATCCATTCTTCCTCCAGCCTTGCTTGGAATTGTCCCAAGACAGCAGACACAGATTATCATAGATAGCTGGGTCTGATAAATATTTTATTTCTAGGAGTTTTATTTAATATTTCTTAAAACTTTGCAGAATTGATGTTTCTGCCATTTCTTTTAGCACTATTCCCAGTCTTCTACTGCTCTATGATACATTTTTCCTCAGTGATAGATTACCAAAAGTAAGAGTTAATCTAAACGTGTCACTTGAAACCCACATTTTTTCATATCAGAAAATGCCTCATACCAGAAACGGTCTTTCTTCAGTCACCTTCCAATACCCTTTAGAATATTGCATGCAAAGGAAAGTTTAGACAAAATCATAAGTACCTTATGTAATCATAACATTTTCATCTTAATTTGGGAAGTCTAATAAAGAGAATATTTTTCCATTCCATGAATCACACTTGATTATGTTGATTGCACAGTTGCTGTATTAGCATTATTGTTCTGACAGAGAACACTGAAAGTTTGTAACATGAAATGAACTATTCAGTTGTGTCAACCAAAAAAGTTATTTGATGATTGAAGAGCACAGAGTCTACACTGAAACTGGAAAATCCCACTTTTTAAATCTAACCATGATGGAGAAAATTTTTCACACCTTCATTATATATAAGAAAAGCATAGTGTGTCCCTATTAAATAACACTTTTCTGGTTCTGGGTTTTCATGCAGATCATGAAAAATTAATTTTTCAACTATTCAATTCAAAAGTAATTCAAAATTTTGGGAAGGCCCAAATTTCCATGTAAATAATAGGGCTCTTATAGTGTGTTCTTTGTCATGGTTTA
The DNA here is from genome assembly GCF_001522545.3 of Parus major. NCBI lineage: Eukaryota > Metazoa > Chordata > Aves > Passeriformes > Paridae > Parus > Parus major. The sequence continues at coordinate 92,318,537 of NC_031770.1, forward strand.
GGAATAGTATTCTTCGGTTTAGTGCTCCCACTGAAATCACATGCAGCTTGCTCACTCCTCCCACTTCCCCCTCTCCCTGCCTCTCCAGACTGGAGAGGAGGCATAAAAGGTAAAGATCAACGGCTGAGTAAGAACAATTTACTGAAAACAGCAATGAGATAAGAAGAGTAACAAGAGTAACAGCCCCAATACTAACAACAGTAGGTACAAAAAAGAGGCAAATTATTAACGTGAAAGCAACAATGACATATGGCTCCTTCTGCCATGCTCCACCAAATCGGAAGGGACCCTTTCTCCCTGGAGGAAATTCCCTTTTCCCTGCCCCTGGTCATAACAGCAGGTGCTATAGAATAACCTCTGGGT
>NC_031770.1:92319444-92340618 GCF_001522545.3 Parus major
ATGCAGAGATCCACCCACAGCCCCTGGGGATCCACGGGGGATGCAGAGATCCACCCACAGCCCGTGGGACAGGTGCCCACACCAGAGCAGGTGGGTGTCTGGAGGAGGCTGTGACCCTGTGGGTGACCCAGAGGAGAGAGAGGGCCCTGCTCCCAGACTGGAGCAGCCTGTCCTTGGAGGACTGACCCTGGGGAAGAGGGACCCACACCACAGCAGTTTGGGGAGGACTGTGTGCCCAAGGGGAGAATTCACATTGTAGCAGTTTTGGCAGGCTGCTGCTTGAGAGAGTGGACCCACGTTGGAGAAATTCATGGAGAACTGTCTCCCTTGGGAGTGATCCCAGTGTCTCACAGGGGAACAATTTCTCTCCCAGAGCAGCAGAAGAAAACCTTGGGTGACAAACTGACCAAAACCCCCATGTTCTGTTGTCCCAGTTTTGAGATCACCCCAAGACACCTGTCTCCCTGTGCTGTCAGCGGGAAGGATGGAGGGACTGAGGGGGAAAAAGGTGTTTTAAGGGTTTATTTTGCTTCTCATTATCGTCCTCTGATTCTGTTAGTAATAAATTCACTTTGCAACTTTAAGTTGAGCCTGCTTTGCCCTTGAAGTGTTTTCTCCTGGTTGTTATCTCAACTCATGAACCCTTCCTTAATTTTTTTTCTCTCCTCTACCCAGCTGTGGCAGGAGAGGATGAGCACACAGCTTTCATGGGTGCCTGGCATTGGGCCAGTATCAATCCAGGACAGCTGGCTACTGCAAAAATTAACCCTGTCCTGGCCAAAACTAGGACACGCGCTAGTTATTTTAATAGTAATTTACATTCCATTCACTTTGTCTACATAATTATCTTATTCATAGACTTATATCTGAAGAAAAATCCTGTAAACAAACTATGTAGTTAGTAGCAAGAAAATTTAATATTCATATAAGGTAAAGAAAATATCATCTCATCACTTTAGTAAATCTTATATGAATAGCCAAACAACAGAGCTAATTAAATCATCACAACTAATGTCCTGCATATGAAAAGAACAGTTATATTCTAAAACTTTTGTGATGCTTTTTTGTGGGAAATTGATATAATTCAAATTAATACCATTCAATTCAAAGTTATGTCTGTTATATGGGGTCATTGCAATGCAGAGTTTACATTTTTTGGGCGTCTTAGCTCCATATCACCATACCTTGTTATATTTCAATGTCTTTGTGTAATTTTAAAATTACTTTTCCTGAATTTGTGTCTTGTTATGATGCATCCATGCTCAAATAGTGATGCAGTTATTCAATTCTGTTTTTCCAGAGCTTTCTGTTAGTTTTTTTGAGATGCACACACTATATCTGTATTCTCGTCAGCAGCTGTGAAGAGAGAATAGGAAAGGGACGCAAGCAGAGTTAAATCAAATAATTTTATGAAAAAAAATCTGATTTAATCTTTCCAGTGTTACTCCAGCTCCACTTTGGAATTTGATTAGCAGTGATGACAATAGCTTCATTCTGAGCTGACCCATTACTAATTTGAGATGGCATTTATAATATCATACTGTGTGTCCACACTATTATTAAACAAAAGCCTGTCTGAACTGTGTCCTTAGATGTAAAACACTACCAAGAATCATTTTCTAAATTGCAGTATGCAAGATGTATTCAGCATCAGAAGGTAAAGAGACACGAATGCCAGCATTGAAGGCAAGCCTAGCAGCAGAGCTTGCTGGCTGACTGGTTTAATATGATGTGATACTAAAGTTTGCAGCAGCAAGATGCTGTAGTTTTAAATGAATCTTTTTGTAATTCTCCTAAAGTAGGTAACACACATTTTTCCCCACATCCTGCTATTACTCAGGGATGGAAGCAGGATACATGACTCATGTATCATGACAATTATCTTGGGGTATAGTTTTGATACTGAGGAATGTTTTAATAGACTCAGTTTCAGTTGTATTCTCTCCCCTTCTCTGTGTTAGACATCATATATTGTTGCATATATCTGTTGATAAGGAGGAAGAGAATTGAATATCTCCTCATTTAAGTAACAGAGGCTGTATTTGCAGTTCATTTCAGGCAAGGAAGGCAGGGGACTGGCATGACAGAGGAAGGAACTGCTGGTCAAACTAAAGGGCAAGGAGCATCGGCAGTGGAAACTAGGAAAGGTAACCTGGGAAGAGTACAGAGAAGTACAGTTGTGTAGGGAAAGAGTGAGAAAGGCCAATGCAAAACTAGAACTGAACCTGGCAAGGGAAAGCAAAAATAACAGAAAGTGCTTGTACATATAAGTTAACCAGAAAAAGAAGGTCAAAGAAGGTATATTCCCTCTGATAAACAATGCTGGTGAACAGGTAAAAACAGATGAGGAGAAGGTTGAGGTACTTATAATTTTTTGTCTCAGTCTTCAATGGCACCCTCTCTTTCCACACATCAAGATGACAACATGGTGAGAACTGGGAGAACAAAGTCCCTCATTGTAAGCAAAAATTGGGTTAATGTTCACCTGAGAAACCTGAATGTGTATAAATCTATGGGACCCAACACTGTGCATCTCAGAGTCCTGAAGGAAGTTGCTGATGTAGTTGCCAGCTTTCCATGATATTTGGAGAAGTCATGGCAGTAAGGGGAAGTCCTGGGTGGCTGGATAAAGGGAAACATTGCACCTATCTTTGGAAAGGATAGAAAACAAGAACCTGGGAACTACTGACCTGTCAGTCTCACCTCTGTGACTGGAAAGGTCATGTAACAGATCCTCCTAAAAGCTATGCTAAGGTACATGGAGGACAAGGAGGTGATTTGAGTCAGCCAGCATGGCTTCACCAGGGCAAGTCCTGCCTGACCAAGCCAATAAATTTCTATGATGGAGTGACTCCATCAAGTGCTCAAGGGAAGGGCTACAGATGTCATTTATCTGATCTTCTGTAAAGGCCTTGGCACCACACCCCACAACATCCTCCTCTCCAAATTGGAGCATGATGGATTACATGGGTAAACTGTTAAACAGATAAGACATTGGCTGAACCAATTGGTCTTATCCAGAGGTTAGTAGTGAATGGCTCAAACTCCCAATAGGCATCAGTGGTGTCTGACAAATGGTGTCCCTTAGGGGTTCTGCTCTGTCCTTAGGGACAAGAGTTATTTAATATCTTTATTAATGACATAGACAAAGGGATCAAGTGTACCCTCATCAAATTTGCAGATGACATGAAATTGAGTGTTGTAGTTGACACATCCGAATTACAGGACACCATCCACCACTGAGAGAGACCTGGACAAGCTATAGTAGTGGGCCTATGGAAACCTCATGAGGTTTAACAAGACCAAGTGGAAGGTGCTCCACCTGGATCAGGAGACCAACCCAGGCTGGAGGATGAACAGATTGAGAGCAGCCCTGCTGAGAAGAACTTGTGGTGTTGATGGATAAGTGGGTGGACATGAGCTGGCAATGTGTGCAGAAAATTCTGCCTCTCAACTCTGGTAACAACCCACCTGGAGAGCTGCATCCAACTCTGGGGTTCCACCCACCCCCCCAGCTCAGGAAGGACATTGACCTGTTGGAGTGAGTCCAGAGGAGGCCACCAAATTGATCAGAGGGATGGAGCACCTCTCCTATGAGGAAAGGCTGAAAGAACTGGGATTATTCAGCCTGTAAAAGAGAAGGCTTTGGGGTAATTGCAGCCTTCCACTACCTGAAGAAAATTTACAAGAAAGATGGGCAAAGACCATTGACAAGAACATGTAGTGACAGGACAAGGGGAATGGCTTCAAACTGAAAGTCATTAGAGATTAGATTAGATTAGATTAGATTAGATTAGATTAGATTAGATTAGATTAGATTAGATATTGGAAAAAAAAATTCTTTACTGTGAGGGTGGTGAGGTACTGGAACATGATGCTCAGGGAAGTTGTGGATTGCCCCATCCCTGGAGGTGTTGAAGGTGAGGTTGGGTGGGACTCTGAACAACCTGGTCTATTGGAAGGTGTCTCTGATCACAGCAGGGGGGTTGGAACTAGATGGTTTTCAAGGTCCCCTTTCAACCCAAACCACTCTGATTAATTTCCAAAAAAGCAGCAGTCCCAAGACTGTGAAGGAGGTACAGGTCCATCTGACTGTACCTTGAATAACTGGTCCTACTCAAAAACAAGACAAAAAACCAAGCTGATGAAGCTCTCTTGCTTCTCATCTATATCATTGATCTGAGTACTGACTTTCTCAGAGATATCTCTGAAGATGGCAGGGGCAGGGGGAAAGTGTTTTAAAATTTAGTTTTAATTTCTCATTATCTAAGTGATAAGGAGAAGGGAGGTGATCCTTCTCCTGAGACCACATCTGGAGTATTGTGTTCAGTTCTGGTCTCCACATCTCAAGAAATACAAGAGTCCAGCAGACGGGCACAAAGATGACTGGGTGTCTGGAAAATCTCTCACATGAGCTAGGCCTGTTTAGTTTACAGAAGAGTGACACTGAGAAGAAATCTCATCAATACACACAAGTACCTCAAATCTGGGTGTCAAGAGGAGGGTGCCAGATTGTTTTTGGGGGTGATCAGTGACAGGATGAGGAGTAACAGCCATAAACTGAAACACAAACAGTTTCACCTCAGCATGAGGAAGAACTTCTCTACACTGAGTGCAGCAGAGCACTGCAATAAGCTGCTCAGGGAGACTTTGGAGTCTCTCCAGAGACATTCAAAACCCACCTGGATGTCTTCCCGTGTAACCCGCTCTCAGTGCTCTGACTGGAGGTCTGCCTAATGCTGCAATATCTCAGGCTTTCCTGCATCAAAACATTTGTGAGACTTTATAACTTTCTATCACCTTTTCCATCACTGTATCAAAAAATAATTATCTGTCTCGAAAGTGGCTCTTTCTAGTTGGTATTTGAAAGGAACTGGAACCTACTGATTCCACCATGGAATGAGATAAATTCCTTTTACTTACTTTCCCCTTTTACTTTTTGAGTGCTTCTTTTTCTGAAATATGAGTGAAAGAAGGGGTGTAAGAGCAAAGCGATTTGGTTTACCAAACTGATACATTTATAATTAATGATGAGAAAAGTACAAGCATTTTGAATGTTTGATGTGTATACCTCTAGAATCAGATTTAAAATCCAAATATTTAACAAAACATTTTTTTTAATTTTATGACTAAAAAAGGGTTGTCAATGACACCTCATGTTTTACTTTCATAAATTATTTTTATTAAAAATTATTTATCTTAAATTTATTTGTTTACCATCTTAATTTTGATTAAGATATGGTTTATTTCAGTTTTTCCTTTTTTTTTTCCGAATAATTTGAAGACACAGTTTAGATTGGCTTAAGTCTACCCTTTTGCAGTTGCAATAGCTTCACATTAAGATGTGATTTTTGAGAAAAGTGGTGACATCTAAAACATCTGCAATATTACTTTTTCAAGTAGTCAGGGAGGTCTTTATGGCCACCAAGTGAGAATGGAAATTGCAGTTAGATGTGTGTGCCAGATTTTCCATTTCCATTTAATCCTTTTTTAAACATCATCAGAAACAATGACAAAAGTTCTCCAAGGGTGTGCTGTCACAACATACATGTTTTACAGTGTTTCTTATAAGGCATATTATTTCTACAATACATTAAACATGCTTTTGAGTAAGAAACATTGCTAACAAAGATGCCAAACTCTAAAGAAAAATATTGATTACATGAAGACTCTCCTGTCTCCAGGCTGCCTCAGCTCAATAGTACTTCAGAAGAACCAGAGTCTCTTTTTAATGTAAATACTGCTTTAAACTGAGGACCATATTTAACATGAAAAATGCTAGTTACCTTTATGCACTGAAGGACCTGAAGAGGCTGTTTTTTAATCTTATCTGGCATAGCTGCACCCTTCACTGTGTCATCAGACTTCCTGTCTGTTGGTAAGAGGATATTTAGCTGATAAATTTTAGATTTTATTTTTAAAGAGCATTTTTCACCTCTTTAAAGTTCTTTCCACCTTCCTGCTTCAGTGGAGATATCAAGAATATAGCCACACTTTCAAATAGAAGAAAGTAAGATAGAAGTTAATACTAAAAAGTTTCTCAAACAGGATTTCCCTTTTCAGATAAACTGTTTTGCCCCACTGTACATCTTCTGCATGCAACCATATATCAATTTTTCTTGCCTTAGACTCAGAAAGTACACCCACAGCTGCCACCCAAGGAACACAAGCACAAACACAGCAATGAAATTACTGCAGAAAACTTTATACACTCTAGAATTTTCTAATGAGGTTTTCTTTGCTGTTGATGTCTTACAAATGAGACTATGTATAAAGCACACTGGCTGAGGAGCTGAGAGCTGGCAGTTGCCAAGTATGTGACGACAGGAGGCAGATGTGTGAGTGGTGATTCTGACTTGTGTTATGTCAGACTACTCTGAGCACCTCCATGAGACTCTGAATTCCTGAATTTGCTTTCTCTAGGCAAAATCCCACTGAAACCAAGTCAGGGGGGCCTTCATTAAGTATGCAAAATCAACAGCCCACTGATCAATCATTTCAGATAGTTTTAAGTGACTCAAAACTCAGTACCAGTTTTAAAGGGAGAAAAATTATTATATATGAAAGAACTTATAAAGGTCTCAAAATATCTTTGTAGTTTAAACATCTGACCATCATTTCAGGAATCAATGAGAAAAAGCTTTTTTCTTAATGCTCTGAAGTGTTGCTGCCTAATCCTGAAGACAAAACTTAGAAAATTAGTTTTCATCAGTAAAGTGTCCTAGACTGCACCAGAAATACACTGAAATAGGTCAGACCTATTCAGAAGTCCAGAGACTAATTCTAAAATATTTTTTTTTAATATCTTGTATACCTAAACCACAAGAATGTAAAGGAAAATGTAGTGTTGTGACAGGCCATTTTTTCCATTCACACAGGAATCCATTATTTATCCCATCCATTTGATCTTAGAAAACCTTTCTGCAGTTCCTCATCTGTTCTGAAGCAAGTGGTTTTGAAAAGAAGGACTTAAAATAAAATAATTAAAATAAACCTTTGAGAAGGGTCACAAAATAATCTAAATTTATGCTCCCCTTTAAAAGAGATTCCTATAGATTACTACTCATTTTTCAGGGATATTTGTCTAATCCATTGCTGAAGTTCGGTGCTTCCAGAACTTCTGGGAAGGATGTTTCAGTGCTTCAGTATCCCTTTTACTTGGATCTTTTTATTTGGATCCTTTCTTTTTTATTTTATTTTCCCCCCTAAAATAGAACATACGTTTTCACTATTGAAATAAATCCTTTAACTTCTTGTTTTTTTGGGTTTTTTTTCAGTTGCATACTAGGTTATTTTCTTCTTCTCTACAGCAGCCTTTTACATACTTATAGGTTTTGTTATCCCATGTCCATCAATAATCATTCTCTTTCCTCAAATAATAAACTCTAAATATTTCAATCTCTGCTTACACATCAGGTTTTTTAGTGTTCCAGTTACTCTCATTTCACTTCTGTGGATACTTTTGTGGTTCAGACTCAAATTGGTCACAGCATTCCATTTTTCCCACACAGTTTTAAGTGGAAATTAATAGCAACTGGCAGCAAAGGCAGTAGGGAAGAATCCTATTCCAGAGCATCCAGACTTTTTTGCCATTTATTGGGATATCTAACTAAGCTGTGTAGCCCCGTGTGACATAATGGTATGAATTTCATCCTATATTAAAGTGTTGATTTGACTATCGTAAAAACATCTAGATTTGAAAGTTTCATAAGGCATTGGGAAATGCTAAACTAACAGCCCACTGGATAATGTCATGCTCTATATTTAACAAGATAAGCCACTTTTTATTTCCCCAAGTAGAGCAGAACTTCACATTAATGTGAGGATAATGCATTCATTTAACTGTGATAGTCTCAGCAGTTTTCAAATTTGGGGTTTTTTTAGAAAATAAATTTCCAAAAGAAAATAAAAACAGAATTTCAGACAAAATATTTGTCTCTTAGGATGCATCAGTAACTAATTCAGTTCTACCAGAAGTACTATAACAAAGAAAATCAATAAAGCCCTTCCAGAAATACAGACAATGAGTTTGAAGTTTCTCTGGTTTTATTTTGTTATTCCTGATAGTCACTCAATTCCTATGATCCATAATGAATATTAAATTAAAATAACTGGTTATAAATTTACAATAGCAAGACTTATGGCTTTCATAATTTATTGTAAAAGCATTTTTAGCTGTATTATGGCTGAGTTAAATTCTTTACATGCTGTGTGCAGTTATTCTGTGCAACAGATGCTGAGAGAATAATTTCTAACTTGGAAAAGTCATTTTTGTTTTAGATACCCTGAGACTGTTCATCATTGTTTTACATATTGCAGAAGGGAAGTAAGCATTTATTACCTGTCAGAGCAGTGGGAAATGACCCCTAACATTCTATCTGGGGAGAATAAGGTATTGTCACACAGCTTTCACTTCATAAAGCATGTTTTCCATAACCAAAGAGGCCTTTGGGTCAGACTGCAACAAAATGATAAAAAGTTGGTTATAAAGAAAATATAGAAGGTTACCTGAACAAAGCAAAAGCCTTCCTCTATCTGCAGCAGAGAAAAAATCAAAAGTGCTTGTTTACTGTGGTACTCACTTGTGATTTCATCCTCAGTCAACCCATCTCTGGTGAGTGATAATGGCTAAGTCTGCAGTTGCCTAGGAAGTTGAATATAAATTGCTTAGTTTGTGCTGGTTGTTAGCTGATATCCATACAAATGTGTTCATTTAATTACTGTTTTAACAATAAGACTTAAAGATTTAAACTTACCTCTGATCCTATTGGGATCACAAACCTCTCCTAGTAACAGCAATCTCAGAATCAGCATTTGGGAGTAAATCAGCTATCATTATGGGTTTCCTAGAAACAGGATTTTCATCTCTGATTAGTCAAATGGGATTTTTATCACACTCTGAAGTAGAAGGGAGCAGGTGGGTAAAAGAACAGGACTTCATTCCCAAATAAGCAAATGACGATATCAGGGGAGCATCATGACCTTGACCAAGAACTGAGGACTGAGCATTGTCAGACATGGATGACAGAGCAACTCAGAGAAGAGATGGATGGGTTGGGCCTTGGTAGAGGTATTGTAACAGCAAGTGAGAGGAGAACACCCGAGACAGCTGAAAAGCTGCAGTGCAAAATCACTGTAGACTGGTAGACTGGTTGCCTGTGTCAATATCTGCTTGTAAGCACCCCTCCAAGATAAAAAGCTGTGGGAAATATCACTACATGGACATTTGGCATTGTCTGTGAACAGAGAGCCTTTGTCAGGGTCAAGTAACTGACCAGATCCTGAGTGTGCTGAGCACCAGGCTGGATTGTGCCAGCCCACCACAGCGGTTGTGGTGAGCAGGTCTTGGCTAACCCCAGCTCTGCACGTGTGTGTGTGTGTGTGCATGTGTGTGAATGGACAGACACCAAGCTCTTCTGACACACCTCCTCTCTTGCTTTTTCTGCTTCATAAATTGAGCTTTGTAGTGTCCATGGGCAGATGTCCCGTTTTGTCTCATTGCAGCAGAAAATTGTGTCTTGGGTCTATAACCTTCCTAGCTGGATCATGCACACAGTCCTAAATATGCGCCGCTGTTGGAGAAATTGTGTGCTGCAGTGCCTTTGAAGCATCTACCTCCATTTACTGAAACACATTACAAGTTATTAGCTGTTTCATGGATTGAAAATTTACTGTAACAATGTCCAATTTGCTGTAAATACTCAATTTCCTTGATCTTCTTTAGTGTTCTAAATAACGTTTATTATGTCATATACTTAAAAATTTTAGTTGCTGAGTTTTATATTAACTTATTTGTTTTATCATCAAACGATTTTTTTATATGAGGAATGCATATATATATGTCTTGATCAAAAACTTTTTGAGACGACTCTTTTTTAACTGCAGATTGGTAAAATATAGCAGGATTACTAGTTGGTCTTGTTATTTTTCTATTACATTTAATTCATATAACCTAGGTTAATTATCTTTGGCTCTGCAACTATAGAATATGCATACCTACATCTAATAATGTTCATGTATTTTCTAATTATTGTTTATATTTTTAGAGTATGGTTTTGTAACTCTTTCCTTGATGCATTTAAATGCCTATTTTTGCTCTAAGTTTGATATTTATATAAGTTATGAGTGAGAGCAAAATGTTATTTTCCCCACTGTATTAGTCAGTTTGATTAATATTGTTTTAATGATGTCTGCTCTTATAACCCTATTATATTCTGATTCTCATTATGCTGTTGTACTGCCTCCAGTATGAGTTCTACAGTACAATAAACAATTGATTAGTCAATTGTGACTTCCATAACTCATATTTTCTCCATGTTATACTAGTTATCCCTACATGTAAAATCTTCTTTTTCTCAATTGCCTCATATTATTCTCAATTACATGAACAATTATTAACATCATTCTACGTTTCTCCTTTCTTCTCTACTGCATATAAGTCCTCCAAACAACACATAATTTCACAAACTGATTTCTTGTTATTTACAGTACAGAACAAGATGATAATGAACACTGCTCTGCATTAGACCTTTGAGTTGTTATTTGTCTCACTGTTTGAATAAAAATATACTTGAAGTTATGATCTAAGAGGACACTTCTGCCACATTCAAAATGAAAAATAATGGCAGGAGAAAAAGAGATATAATGATTTTATACCAGTCAAAACCATCAAGGTAATATAAAGCCCTTTTTCTTGCAATATTAAAAAACAAAACAAAACACAAAAAAGACAAAATAAAACCACAACACCACAGACATTAAAAAAATACAAGAAAGAAATGGGTCACCAAACAGATATTTGCTAACATGAGGAAATATTTCCTAGTGTATACAATTATTTTTTCTGTTGAGTTCCATGACACCCATTATGAGATATAGTATTGCTTGAAGACAACCTGTATTGTCCACTTGTAGAATAATTAAGCTTTCCACTGCTCAGTGGATTACACCTGAAAGCAAAACCACAGATGCAGATAACAAGACAGGAAGGCAAGCTTATACCAAACTGAAATCATAAAAGGGGAGAAAAAAAGGGAGACCAGCACAATTACTTTTAAAATATAAAGTCTTTTTTTCTGCTCAAGTCTCTTGGTAATACATCTTAAATTTAGTTTTGGGCAGTAGCAATGAATTACAAATTATTTATTTGTAAAAGACCACTTTCTATTTGAATATATAAACCAGCCTTAATGACGTAGTAGGTTATTCTGCACATGAGAATAGTTTAGTTTAGAGAGAACTGGCCATAGAATTGTAAAAAGTCCTGCATCCAATATCAGTTTATCATTGTGCTTAGAGTAAACCTTTGTCTAAACTTTTCCCAAGGCATGAATCTTCGCAAGTTATGGACTTATTAAATCTTTTGTAAATACATCTACTATTAGCTCAAATTCCTAACATTGTCCACTGTATAAAATAAAGTTATCGAACCACACCCTGAGAGCTAGATGCTTACACTATTCAATATTTAAATACTTTAATAAGAAAATAATCCATTAGAACCTTGCCTTACCTACAAAATTGTGTTAAATTTTTCTCCTGCACTAACCCAAATTCTGCTGCTGTTCAGATTCAAAACCTGACAAGTTTGATCATTTTGCACTGGTATTGAATCACAATGGATGGAAGCAGAGCGAGATTACAGAGGTTATCTACTCCATTCCCCGACTCAAAGTCAGACCAGCTATAGCTGTGTTATTCATAACAGACCATTGCAGTTTGGTGTTAAAAAACTTGCTTTTCAGTTACTGGGAGAGTTTAGCTCTGTTGCTCTGTATACATACATCTAAAACTCAATGAAATAAATCCCAGATTATGTGTAACAGAAATATGTAAATATAATGAGAGGAAGGGGTGGTAAAAAAATTGGTTAAAAAAACATGAACTATAGCACATGACAATTGTGGACCTAAAAGGTTGAGGAAAGTTTTGACATGTTGTACTAATGTCTGTTAAAGACAGATGCTCACAATCATGTATTGTTCAGTAATAATCAAATGATATCTGCCCCAGCAACTGGAAGAACCTAACTGAAAACAGCAGGATATAACCACTTGTCATTTCAGGGATCACTTCTAGAAAAAGAAGATTAAAAATTGCAATAGAAACTTGGGAAATAAAAGATATAAAATGGAGTTATATTCTGTAACAAAGTGCTTAGTATTGGGTCCCATAACTCCCATGCACTGTGGATAGGAGTTGGATGATTAAATTTTTCTTTCTGTTCTGGTCTAAGTTACAAATACAAATGTTATAGGACTTATAACACTTCTAAAGGGCAGCATTTTTCAGCCCAGCTATGGAAAGTACTTCTGCTGCTGAGGAATGAATTTTCACAGTTTGATACTGACATGAATCTTATGAATTCTACTACAAACAAAATGCCTTTTAAGCTCCAAGTGAAGTTTTCAGTTGAAGCAAATGCAGCAGAAGCATAAAAACCATTTAGACTTTTGAGTTAAGACCTTGCATGAAAAGCAGGAAAATGGAGACTTCTGTATTTCAGTCCAACTCTACTCAAACAATAAACCTAAGAGATATTCCGCAAACATGTGAAGTATCCCAAAGAGATTTGTATTTTCAGTGTTTTTTTTTTCCTCTAATCCTATTTTCAAAGAATAAGGCTTAAAAAAAGAAAAAAGAAAAAAAGTAAAACTAAGAAAATGTCAGGGTATTTGAAAGACTATAGTCTTAACAGCTGGGGTGAACATTCTGCTGTGCACCACACACATCTGTGTCGATGCTCTGCCTGCCCAGAAGAGGCCACCTAACCTCCATACAGAAATAGAACCTATTGTTTTGAATCGTAGAGTGCTAAGGGGTTGGAATGGACCTTAAAGATCATCTAGTCCCAACCCCTCCTGCCATGGGCAGGGACACCTCCCAGTAGACCAGGCTGATCAAGGTTTTATCCAACCTGTCTTTGAACACTACCAGGGTTGTGACATCCACAATCCCCTTGGAAAACCTGTTCCAGTGTCTCACCATCCTCACAGTAAACAATTTATTCCTAATATCTAGCCTAATTTTTCCTTCTTTCAATTTGTACCTGTTTTTCCTTTTCCTATCACTGCAGCTCCTGACAAAGAGTCCCTCTATCTCCCCTGTAGGCCCCTTCAGACACTGGATGGTTGTTGTGAGGTCTCTACACAGCCTTCCCTTCTCCAGGCCAGACAGCCCCAACTTCCTCAGCCTGTCTTTATAGGGAAGGAACTCCAGTTCTCTCATCAACTTTGTGGCCCTGCTCTGAGCTTGCTCCAACAGTTCCATGTCCTTCTTATGCTTATATTACCAGAACTGTATGCAGAACTTCAAGTGGGGTCTCACAAGGGCAGACTGGGATGGGAGAATCCCCTCCCTCAACTGCTGCCCATGTTCCTTTGAAGCAGCACAGGATTTGGTTGGCCTTCTGGGCTGTGAGCACACACTGCCAGCTCATGTTGAGTTTTTCATCAACCCCACCTTTCTCTGCAGGACTACTCTCAGTAGCATTGTTTAGCATTGTAAGTCCCTAAAATCACATGCATGTGGGACTAGCAATGCTAAATGGCCTGCTTGTTGCATGGGCACCTACCATTATGAACAAAGTGTTCAAAACTTTCTGCTGTTACAAAGAGATGTCACTCCTTATCATGAGTTAGTTACATTCTCAGAACACAGCACAAAAGAAGGGGAATAGAGAAATCCCCTATCATATTTTTCCCATCTTTTCAACATCCTACAAGCCTGAAGTACCATACCTGGAGGTATTCTGTGCAGAAGCACTTTCCCTGTTGAAAGGCAGCAGGAGAATGCAGAGCAGCAGAAAACGGGCAGGAGCAAGTCATATGCCGCCATCATAATCAGGGCACTTGCTCAAAGGAAAAGGGTTGGGATCCACACTCCCCTTCAGTAATGACTGCTGATCACTGGTAGCTAATGAAAAATGCAGCAAAACTTTTCTTGATCCTCAGTGAGTCAAAAATATTGCCTCCTGTCTGGCCATACAAACCTAACACTATTACCTGCAGCAGGGCTTTGCTGAGAAGGATCTGACACTACAGCTCTTGCCCTCTTACTCTCACTAGGGAGAACTATTTAAAGCAATAGCTAATTACAAATAATGATAATAACAATAATAATGGTGAAGAAAAAGAAGACAAAGAAGAATTTTTATTTTTTTTTTGCTTCATCCTTTCATTTTTTAATGGAGCAGCATTGTTAGGCTATCTTCAAAAGCCAAAGGAGGGTGAATCCAGAGGGAGCTTTCTGATCACTAATTTCTACTGTAGTCTTACATAATCAGTGGCAGATATTTGAGCCTGACCCTCACAGACAGATGTTCACTTCTGTAAGTCACTGATTTTGATGCCTTCCATGGGTGCCAGCTGTAGTTGGCACAACTACACAGTTCTTGCCAAGTCATGGTCAACCATACTCTTCTTCTCAATTTAATGTTAGGTTACATTCAAAACCCTCCCCAGTTCTGCTGACCAGGTTGAAGCCTTACTGTTACCTAATGATAGCAACAGCAACTTAATATTTTCAAATTATTCAACATTCCTCACAGATTTTAATTACATTTACCTTCAGATCAGAAAATTCTGCATCACAGCTGGATAAAATCTCTGGGTAAACACAATATACAGTAGGTATTCAGTCTTCTAGTGAAACTCTTCTTTGATTTTTTTTTTCCATAAGACCTTTATGACTGTGCATTTTCATACTATGAAGCTCATAATAAAAGCATAGACTTTTGATCACTAGATTTTTGTGCTATACTTTTCAAGCTGTTAATAAATGCTAAACTTAAAACTATATCCTGTTTGGTCAACTTAATAATATGAACATAGGGACACTTGTTTAAGGATTAAAGCTTTGTTGTGCTTATTCAGTAAAAATCACCCACCATAAATAACTTGCAGAAAGTATATAGCCTACTTAAATGTCAGGAAAGCTTCATTTTAAAGATTTAGCAGCTAAGACAACAATGAGCTTATGAATACTCTGAGCACATAAAACACATAAATGAATAAAACTACCTGTGCTCTTTGCTATATTTTATCTGAAATTTAAGTATAGTTACTTTGTTCAGAAGACTACAATAACTATGATCAAATAAGGACCTCTTTTTGCTATTAATTTATTGTCTTAATCAATTCTTCAACACAATTCAGCAAAGACTTTCAATATGATGAAAAAGAAAAAAATCAGACTTGTCCCACTGCTACTCAGGAAAGAATAAGGTTTGGAAATAATTCAAAGGAAACTAGTTAGAAGCAGGGAGAAATCACTGATTAATAGAAATAGTTTTTCTGAAGATTCCATTATTTACTCTTTGAATGATATAGACTAATTCAGCAGATCCCAACAAGCAAAAAAGTGCATTGGTTCTTTAAAAAAAAACCTAAGAGTAATGCAGAGAGTTTTTAATATAACTCACCCATTTGTGGAGCAGATGAATAGTGCTGAGCATTGAAAACACTTAAAATAAAGATCAAGAAAAAGTCAGAGAAGCAAATATTCCTGAATTAAGGAAATACAGGATTATATCAATCTGTTTTATCAAACCTGTTGCTATTCCGCATAAAATGAAATGCACAAAGTTAAAAAGGCAGTTATGGCCTGCCCCTTTGAAAATTTTATGTGCTGTTTATCTAGGTATATTTACTAACAAGGAAGAGTTTCATTTAGCAAAACAGTTCAAATAGAGTTAATTAAGGCAGTAGCTAAACAAATTTTTAAATATTTGATTACATGAATGGTTAACACTGTTACCTATGGACTTGCTTCACTGTACAACAACTGCAGGATGTTGTAAAAGCATATTTCATTTTCTTCATACACCACACTCAGAAGTGTGCTGGGTCATTTCCAGCCATAAAAATTCCTCTCTCTAGGAGATCTCTCTTTTATTCTTCCGTGTTTGGCTGTTGCCTTTAATGTAAAATAATAATATATGCTTGCTTCTGGTATATAGAAACAAAACATAGACTCTGGTATTCAAGCAGGCTGCAGGATCAAAAGCTTCATCCCTGCGTGACAGGCTATGAAGTGGCTGTCCCTGGAGAAGGGCTGAACTTCTGCTCCTACCTCCCAATTCATGGCCGAGATGCCTGGCAGACCTCCTCCCTTGCACAGTGGTTTGCTTCACAGGCAGCTTGCACGGGTAAAGGAAACAGAAACAGCAGCAGGTATTTGCCTGCAGGCTGTAAGATGCATCATTCCAGGCAACTAATCTCCATTAAGGCAGCTGTAGTAAAAGACCTGCTCTTGCAGGAATAGAAAAAGGTGAATATGCTTCTAATTAAGGCCTGGTATTAAGTGACTGCAGAACTGCAGCTATGTGATAATATTA
The DNA here is from genome assembly GCF_001522545.3 of Parus major. NCBI lineage: Eukaryota > Metazoa > Chordata > Aves > Passeriformes > Paridae > Parus > Parus major. Next base: position 92,335,781 of record NC_031770.1, read on the forward strand.
ATGACATTTTGAACTGCTGCAGACAGATCTTAGCCTGTGCTTCCAGCTGAAGCTTGCTTCACAAAAATGGGGCCCCAGGGCTTGGTCTGCCAAGGTGCAGAGCTCTCTTACAAGGTACTGAGTGTGCTTAACTGACACACAAAACAGAGAGACTCGTCACACTCAGCCCCCCACCAAAATGCCTGGAATTGGCAAAATCAGGTGTATCTTGAACTGTGAACAAAATGCAGACAGAAAACAATCTTCTAAAAATGTCCATCTTTTTCTCTACCAAAGCCCCTACATGGCTGATTAAGAACACAAAAAAATTATGCAATGTCAACCATTCCTGTTAATGATGCTAATTTTTCTTTCTGAACATTTTGTCCTGTACTCAGCAGCACCTCAGTCTGAATTTAGCCTCCAGCTACATTGTTATACCATTAATTTATAGCAGGAAATCTGACACAGATTTCTACAGTGTTATATTGCTCTGCCTGCTTCCTTTCAGACTGGGATTTCAGTCTCCCCCTTACATTTAGGTGTCTCTGTCATATTTCATTTCATTGCCTTAGATGCTAGACACACTTTGTTACAATTGCTGGTACTCAGCTATTGACTGGCAGTGACTCTGGCTTGTCCTTTAAACCTCCATCTGTCTTTGCCTTCCCCTGGTCCTGCTGATGCCAGCTGTGCCAGTAACAGGACACCATTGCTGGAACATTGTCTCTCTCGAGCCCACACTATTTGCAGAGGAACCCAATAACCATTAAAAAAGATAAATAAATTAAAGGAGCTCATTGAACCAAATGTTGCTCAGTGGGTCCAGTGCTGGTGGCAGCTAGACAGTGGCACCTAGAGCCTAGCAGCAGTGCTGGGACATAGAACTCCAACTTAATAATTCAATAACTCTGAATAACATCAAAATAAGCAGCTTGCCTGATGGCCATGGAACCAGTATCAGTTACACTAGGTCTGTTTCAAGGTATTACTGTATGTAAATCTTAGTAATTTTTTAATATTCATTACAGGGTTTATATGTGGTTTTTTTTTGCATGCAGACCCAGAGGTGAAAAGGAAATGCAAATATTCTGTTTGGGAATCCAAAGATCACAGAGGTACAAAACATCTGGAAATCTCAAGGAGTCAAAATGCGTATCTGGAGTTTTCAAGATAGCCACTGGCCCTTCTAGATATATATATGTGTGTGTGTGTGCATGTATATGAATATATAATCTAATAAATCAAGCTGAAAATAATGATCCACATAAATAGCTGCTGGATTTTTAAAGATTAATGAATTTCTGTTTCTATTGTTCTTTACTGAAGATTATTTCCACATGAGAAGCTATTTTTGTACACTCAGTGGTAATATGTTGATCCAAGTCTGCATCAGGCATGCCTTTTCTTGTGTGAATTATGAATGCATCCATTTATCCATATTACTGGATTTGTTTATGATTTAAGATGTGAAGAGAGGTCAAATCCAGGTGATGGTTTTCTGCTGAACACTACACAAATATGAGATTATTATGACATGTACTAATGGAAGATCTATTCTTGGTTATCCCAAGTGAATGTCAGCATGAACTTTATCGGAAATATCATGCTTGTGGGCTTACCCACTCTGAAGTGTTACAGAAATATGATTTAAGAATCTGTTTAATTTTATACTTATTTGTATTGATGGTAGTGGCAATACTGTCCTTAATAGCCATTTGTCTGTAAAACCAGCTGCATTGTTTACCAGGTATTCAACTACCTAAAACAGAGACAGTTTCATGAAAGTCCTTAAAACAGTCTCCATTAAAATGTCTCCACTGTGAGACAAGCTAGAACTACTCTCTTCTGAGAGTATAAGTGGAAATGTCATTTAGAAACTAGAAATCTCTCCCATCCCTGATTTTAGATTATGGTTTAAAGCTCTGACATTCTGCACTACAACTTAAACTACCACATACATAAATGCATACACAGTTCTGCAGAGAAGCCATTTTTCCAAATGAAAGTAAATCAACATCTGTTTAAAACATAATGCTGCAGATACTTGTGGGCAGGAACAGTCTGATTTGCCTATTTCATGCATATTGTTTTTTGATTGCAGAGGTTATTCTGCAGATGAAAAGATCAAAATCACTTTTTAGTTGCTTTACTGAAAACTTGCAGTCTACAAAACAAAGTGTCAAAAAACAATTCAGCAAATTGAATAAAAAAGTAGCAATTACTGTTATCTTTGTCCTTTTTTCTAGGACCCTGATCTAAATGACCATAATTTTCTGTTCATATCAGTACTACCCAAACAGCCAAAAGGGGGAAGTGTGAAGCAAAAGAGAAGGAGGAAAATGAGACGTGACAAACTCTCTAGTTAAGTCTCTTTATGCATGAGGAGAACTTGGCTGCAGTTCTGCTCTGTCTTCCATTTCAGAATACACAACAACAGGCAGTGAGGGGCAGGAACTCAACAAGTCAGGAAAAAAGGAAAACCAAAGAGAACTTCTTTATTTTAGATGAAAAAAAAAATAAAAAAACTTAATATTGGGGACAAGAAAGTACATAGCTGCTGATCTGTGCTCTGGAAGCACTTCAGGGCTAGAGGAATGTCCCTGTTAGATGAGAAAGTTCCTGAAAGCACTCCAACTTCTGCATCAGTGCATGTATAAAACACTCCAGGCTGTGGAACTCCATTAATCATGTCAGGATACGGGAGCTGGATTCCCATATGCCAATATCCCATGAAGCTCCTAATCTTACTATGCATACACTGTGCTTTTGTAGCACATACAGGCTGTAAAAAAAAAAAAAAAAAAGAAAAAAGAAAAAAGAAAAGCACGTGAAGCTTCTGCCTTCTTCAAAATGAAGAAACTGTGGTTCTCCTGCTGACCTTTGGTATTATAGTTCCCTGATCAGAGCACTCACCCTGCAAACAAAAGACCCAAGGTCATTTTTCTGCTCAGCATGAGCAGATTTAACCTCACATCTTTTACCTCCTATGTGAGTGTCCTAAATATTAGACTGCAGACACTTCTCTGCATGTGACTAGGAAAGTATCATCCCCTCTTACTGAAGCTGCAGCTTTACAGCAAAAACTGAAATTCACTGGAGTAATAACAGAATATAGAAACCCAAAAAAATTGTCAACTTCACTCCTGATTTTCTCTACCTCCTCCTGCCTAAATACTGGGACCTGAAAGTGGGGTTGTGGTCAGTTCACCCATGGGAGAACTGAAACTTGTGAAAAATGACGTTCACTTTCCCAGTAAATTTTAAAATGTTTAATAAAAAAAGACAATTGGAGACAAAGACAGTAAAGCAAATGGTTAAAATGGCTGGGTGCTTGGCACTCTGCCAAGAGCACACCTGGTGTTTTGGAAGCACCCTTTATATACCATTTCTAGTGCACCAACTTGATGTATATTCATAGACCTTTATGCATATTCAAACTTTTCTATTAACTAGTTTACATTTTCCAGGAACTGTTTAGCATGGCCACTCCTTGGGTCCACCTTTTTAGAGCCTACGTGGTTTTAATTCTCTTCTTATCTTTTAATTTTGGCCTTGGCTCCTTTTTTCCACAGATGGTGAGTGTTGATAATCAGCAGGGTCCCCATCATCTGTTCATTGGATGTTATCCCAACCAAGCAGACAGTTTGAACATACTATATCAACCATTACCACTAGGCCTAAATTTTGCTAATAGCAGAAATAAAAACTATATTCATACAGCAAAGTTATTTTTACATTATACATAGCAGTCATCTTAAAACTTGAGAAAAGCCAGTATTATATATACTATGTATCTGTAACACACACCACAAACTTCTCCAGGGCATGTGATTCTTCCCACAGGCTGCAGTTCTTCACAAACTCCTCCAGTGTGGGTTTCCTGAAGGGCCAAAAGTCCTGCCAGCAAATTTGTTCTAGCTTGGGCTCCTCCATCAGCAGGGCCAATGTTCCTGACATGACCCTGGTCCAGCACGGGTCTCCCTTGGGCTCACAGCCCCTATCAGGCGTTCACCTGCTCTGGCATGGCCTCCTCCTCCATGGGCTGCAGGTGGATCTCTGCATCCCTGTGGTTCTCCATGGGCTGCAGGTGGATCTCTGCATCCCTGTGGTTCTCTGTTGCCGCCTGTTTGTTCACTTTCATTAAGTTTGCTTGTTCACTTTCATTAAGTTTAAAGTTGGTCTGCCCCAGCTACTCCCCCGCTATCCCAATATGGTTTGTTCCCAGTTGCCTATCATTGTAAACCCCTCTCCTTTTTTCAGATTGTTCCCCATCTATCACTTTGGTCCTGCCCCTGAGCCCTATCAATCTATGTGCACCACACCTTTTGTTCTGGTTCCTTCCCTGCTTATCACCCCTTACTTGATGCCCTATTGGTTGTACAATTGTCTTCCCTCCCCCGGGTCCCTACCATTGGTTCTGTGCATTGTGACCCCTTCCCACAACACCTCCCCTGCTGCCATCCTATGGGTTGTTGTATGAGCCGCCCACGGACTTTAAAACCTGGTGCACAGAGGTGTCCAGGGTCTCGGCTTGGACCTTCTCCTCGTGATCCCAGCCCTGTTCCTCGTCTCCTTCTCCCTGCACCTGCTGGAATAAACTTGTTCCTGGGAAATTGGAGGACTCCGAGCACTCTCTCTCCCTTTGCCACACCTCGCGTCACCCTGCGATTCATAGAGCCCGAGCCCGGAGGAGCTCTAGAGGTTCCAGGTTGAGCCACACAGTGCTTCCCTGGTTCCCCACTCCTGCTGCTGACGCTTGGCACGAGCTAGCCGAGGCGTGAAGGGCCGAGCGGGCAGCGACAGTTCTCCATGGGCTGCAGGTGGATCTCTGCACCCCTGTGGTTCTCCATGGGCTG